>NW_005871487.1:224831-228644 GCF_000147115.1 Myotis lucifugus
TTTCCTCTTCCCCAGTTAATTCCTAATCTTTCTTCGTATTTCAGCTTTACTTTTACTTTTACACAAGGAATTAAAAAAGACCTTGATATTCTTCCCTTTGAGTTACATTTATTATGACAATTGAGCTGTCCCGTGGGAGTTGATGCAAAGTAATTAGAAGGGGCTGGATGGCTACAAGTCTAGCCCACTTAGTTTTTGTACCAGAAGGAAGGGAGGGAGAAAAGTAGGGAGGGAGAGAGGGAGGGAGGGAAGAAGGAAGGAAGGAAGGAAGGAAGGAAGGAAGAAGGGGAACAAAATAAGGGAGAGTTTGTGCCTACAAATTGTTGGTAGCATGGCCAATGAAGATGGATAATGGAATTGTGTGGAAAATTTTATTAGAAGTTTTCTGATAATAATGGCATTGTTTGGAAAAATAATATTTCTGTTAAAATTAAGAGTATTGAAAACATAAGAAAATGTTTTAATTTAACGGAGTTTATAAAATAATTTTATGTTAAAAGTATGATATATATTTTAGAAATAATTACTCAAACAATCGGAAGTTAAAAACTTTTCAACTGTGTGTAATGTATTTTGAAGTTTGTTTTTTATTTAAAAAAAACATATTATTGACAATAGACTGGATTTAACTACTTAACGCATTAAATATATTTCACACATTTTTCATTGAATATAACCATTATTTTACATAAAGTTTCCTAAGAAGACTTTCATTAAAATTTTGCACTTCAGTAACTGGAGCATTAATAACAGGAGCATATATCTTTTCATTATCTATTTCAGTTTCAAAAATTAGTAAGAATGTTATATTTGAATAATACTCAATTTTGGTGGATGCTATTAAAATAATTTAACCTGTGACTTCATTTTTTTATTATAATTAAGTAATATGTTTAAAATAAATGTTATTCAATTTCATAATATAAAATGAGTTTCCTTTAGATTTAAAACTTGCAAAGTCAAAAAATGGAATACATTTCTTAAAGAGATTAATAATTTTGAGTGAGGGTGATAGGATAAATCCTTCTTTGTTGGCCAACAAAATGGATTGTACAGTCATATAAATTTACAATTCCTCAATAAGTACATACAAAATGTATCTATCTGTACATGTATTTATGTATGTATATAAGCATGCATATACCCACTATGAACTATGTTATAGACTAAGATATGCAACCCTAGAGATATAATCCCTGTTCTAACACAGTATACAGTTTAATCACAGAAATTAAAAAGTTTACAATAGCTAGAAATGAGTGTGAAGATAAAGGGCTACAAATGCATGTATATGAAATAGATTCCAATCTTTGAATTTAAAAAAACAATTTATCAAAGGAAAGATATTAAGAGAAAAAGGAACTAATAGAAAGAGATTAAATTGAATGTAGATATAATAAAATCAACCAAATCTGGTTTTGGGGAACAGTAAGAAATATATTTTTAAATGTGTAACAAATGGGTAGTAGTTTCTTTGGTACAAATGCATGGTTAAAGGAGAAAACTAGTGGGAGATAAAGCTGGACATTTCAAATTAGAACTGGAAATTGTTCTTGATTTACAAATTAGAAATTTTGTGTAAAATTTTAAATTTTTCATGAATGGAGAATTTAGAAAACAATTATAGCAAAATGTATTTTTTTAAAAAGGATGATGATAGCTCTAAAATCATAAATAAAATGAGGGGGAACAAAAATAAAAGTATTGCAAAATTCTTAAATTTAATTAGAAACATACTGACCAATATCAGAACTGTAAGAAGAAATCTTACATTATTTCTGAACATCATGACCTGAGAATTAACTGGTCCATTTTGAATACGCTAATCATAATCTCAAAATTTTGAGCAAGGATGATAGGATAAATCCTTCTTTGTTAATTTTTATTCAACAGGCACTTATAATGTTTATAAAATGTGTCAAATAATCTTATAGGTACTGGGAATACTAAAACATGGAATGTTGGATGGCAATAAATACTTAGAAAAAATAATAAGACAGAAAAATAGAGTAGGAATGGAAAATGGAAATAGTTTAGTAACTAAATGGTGAATTAAATATTAAACAATATTTAATATAGTGGCCAGGAAAGGCTCATTAGTAAGTGAAATGTGGATGAGGGCCGAAGAATGGGAGAGTAGATCAGAAAAGATAGGTCAAGTGCAAAGTAGTGAAGTTGGCCTCAGCTTGGATAATGGATACTTTGTTCATACAAATAGGTGAGAAGTAGAGTGTATGGACACAAATGCATGAAAGTAAATGGAAAATTCTGGAAGCTTTCTTCTGATTATTTTTCTCAATTAAAAGGATACCAAGTATTTTAGTTAAGTAGTATGAATAACTTCTGGGGATCTAATGTACACCATGGTGATTATCTATATATATATAAAAGTCCAGTGTCTGTGATGACTGTGATGACCAAACGACCGGTCACCATGAGGTGTATTGAGCACCTCTGGGTCCCTCTCTCCACCCCCAGCCCACAAGCAAGAGGGGCAGGGGGGGCAGGGCGGGACTAGGGACTGGCACACAGGCTGAACAGCTAACCTCTTGGTCCCTGCTCCCAGCCTGAAGGCTTTGATGGATCAGTGATGGTGAATGGAGGAATCAGGGTGGGTGGCGGGAGGACCAGGCTGGCTGTCAGGCCATTGGGATTACCAGCTCATCCCCGGCTGCTCAGGGCTCAGGCCTGCAGGAAGGCAGGTGCTGGCTACTTCACCTCTATGAGCGTACACTGGCCAGCCGCTGATGGAATGCGTTGCCCCGCTCTGGGCCGCTCACGTCAGGGCGGGTAGGACACAGGCGTACCCTGCAGCTTCTGTCGGTGCCTCAAGCCCTAGCAGTAGTAGTGGCAGTGGTGGCAGCGGTGGGAAGCATGTTCCATCAGTGGCTGGCCTGGCGCATGAGCATGGAGGTGAAGTCACTGTCGCCTGCTTTCCCACAGGCCTGAGCCCCTGAGCAGCCGGGGATGAGCTTGTGATCCCAACAGCCTAACAGCCTTGCAGCAGAGGTGGCATTTGGCCTGGGGACTGGCAAACAGGCAGAAGATGGCACTGATCTCAGGAGGCTAGGCCCTAGGAACCCTACCTGCACAATTTCATGTGCTGGGCCTCTACTAGTTAATAATACTATATTAAATACCTAAAATTTGTTAAAAGAATAGATACCATATACACAAAAGAATGATAAGTATGTGAGGTGGTGGGTAGGCTAATTAGTTTTATTGTAGTAATCTATATATATAAAAAGCTAATGTACTAGTGTCCGACTATCTGAACGGTTGCTATGACACACACTGAGCACCAAGGGGCAGATGCTCAACGCAGGAGCTGCTGTGACGAGCACTGGCCATTTACAGAGAAACAACACTGCAGACCTGGCATTCACAAAGCAACACTCGGCTTCCCCCAAGTGGGACACAGGCCCTGTCACCACCCCGGAGCTACAGCCCAACAAATAGCAGCCAATGCTGCCAAGACCCCATGGCACAAAATGCAGCCCACAGCCCAGCCCAGCCCAGCCCAGCCCAAATGATCACTATGGGCACCAAGTAATGAAATCACATAACAACGCCTGGCTTCCTCTCCCTAGCGACACCTAGTCTCCTTGGAGTTTCTTCAGCCCAGGAACCTGACTTGCTTATAGCCAGGTGCAAACATTTCACACTGTAACCAAATGTCTGTGAAGTGTTTTCCCCTGCCTCATCGCATTTGATCCTCACAGACGTCCCAGACTAGGCAGATAGGAGACTCAGTGGAATCCTATTTTCTTTTCATTATCCAGAAAATGAAGATTAAGAAAGCTTAGAAACTTG
>NW_005871487.1:229853-236129 GCF_000147115.1 Myotis lucifugus
GGGGGTTGGGGCGCTGCCCCCTGTCATGCACAGAACAGGGCCCATCAGGGGGGTTGGGGCTCCGTACCCTGTCACACACAGAGCAGGGCCGATCAGGGGTTTGAGGAGCTCCCCCTGTCACACACAGAGCCGCAGGGCAATCAGGGGGTTGGGGAGCTCCCCTCTGTCACACACAGAGCTGGGCCCATCAGGGAGTTGAGGAGCTCCCCGCTGTCACTCACAGAGTAGGGCCGATAGGGGAGTTGAGGCACTGCCCCCTGTCACACACAGAGCAGGGCCGATCAGGGGGTTGGGGCGCCGCCACTTTCACACTCAGGGCAGGGCCTATGGGGAGGTTATGGCTCTACCCCGTCACACACAGAGCAGGGCCCGTGGGGGGTGGGGTTGGGGCGCCGCCCTCTATCACCCACAGAGCAGAGACGATCAGGGGGTTGGGGTGCTGCACCCTGTCACACACAGAGCTGCAGGGCGATCAGGGGGTTGGGGAGCTCCCCCCTATCAGGCACAGAGCAGGGCTGATCAGGGGGTTGGGGCGCCTTCCCCTGTCACGAACAGAGCAGAGCGGATAGGGAGGTTGTGGCCCCGCCTCCTGTCACACACAGAGCTGCAGGGCTATCAGGGGGTTTGGGCGCTGCCCCCTGTCACACTGATCCCAGTGCCTGGAGGCCTCGCGGCTCTGTTGATCCCGGTGCCAGGAGGCATATTACCCTTTTACTATATAGAATAGAGGCCTGGTGCATGGGTGGGGGCCGACTGGTTTGCCCTGAAGGGTGTCCTGGATCAGGGTGGGGTTCCCCACTGGGGTGCCTGGCCATTCTGGGTGAGGGGCTGAGGGCCGTTTTCAGGCTGGCGGGTGACTGAAGCTCCCAACTGCTCCTTTTTTTCTTTTTCTTTTTTCTATTCTGGGCCAGCTTTATCTCTGAGGCCTCGCTGCTGAAAGCAGGTTTCTGGCCTTTACCTTCTGTATTTGATACAATGTTGCGGTCCAGTTGGCTGAAGCCTGGCTGACTAACGCAGATTTCTGGGGTTTTGTTTAGCTTCTATATTTGCAACATAGTTGCTTAGAGTTGCAGCTGAGAGGCCGGCAAGTCAGGCAGGGAACGTTGGAGTCCGCTGTCACTGGAGCAAGCAAGCCTCCCTGTTCGCTTCAGTGCATGGCTGCTGGCCGCCATCTTGGTTGGCAGTTAATTTGCATATCGCCCTGATTAGCCAATGGGAAGGGTAGCGGATATACGGCTAATTACCATGGTTCCTTTTATTAGATAGGATAAAGCTCTCACTGGCACACATGGGTTTCCATCTGTCATTGTTGATCATGAATTTTATTGACACTTCTATTATAGAGAAAGGGCAAATAGCAATATTAAAATATTTCTTCTAATGAATTAATTATCTTTCAATGTGCACAAATTTGTGCAGCGGGCCACTAGTTGTTTAATAATATTTGTGTATATCAAAATATCACATTCTACATTGTAAATATCAAAACATTTTTGTCAATTTTAGCTTACGTGGGCAAAAAATATCAAGTTATCAGCAAAACATGTTAATGAAAAGGATGTAATATTGTATTATTATATGAAATAGTCATCTAGGAGAAGAAATAGCACACTTGTACACATGAATATACATATGTATTAAATATGTTTTTATATGCACATATCTATAATAATCAAAGCAAAATATGCAAATCGACTGAACCCCGAACAGCAGAATGACCATCCGGACAACCATGCTATGATACCCACTGGCGCCAGGCCAGTCAAGGCAAGTGCGATGTGATTGGCAGGGTGCCCGGCCATTGCCCCATGATCACACTTCAGATGAAGGCCTAGGACACAGGCTGGTAGGCTGTGGCAGGTGGGTGGGGCGATCGATCACAGGGATCCCATACTATGAGAGGATACAGGCTGGGCCTAGGGACCCCTCCCCCCCGAGTGCATGAATTTCATGCACTGGGCCTCTAGTATAAACATATGTAGAGATTAATGAATATAACATTTATTCATCTATACATGCATATATATATATGTATGTACATATGCATACACACATACACATATATATTCTTATGATCATGTGTATATAGGTATTTTATGTATGCCACTTAATGATTTTTGTTTCTATGGGTAGCACTTTTAATTCTATTCTAAGGGAGTTAGCAAAAGCCTTCAAATGGATAATTTTCAAATACAGAACAAAGTGTCTATAGTGACCAATATTGGTTATCCATACAACATCTATTCCCCTTTGTTCCTAGCTGTTTTGGAAAACCAATTTCATTTAAATTTAGGTTCCCAAGGGTGAAGTCAAAAGAGTAGTGTTCTCATACAACAGCTCTGAGGTTTGAATCATGATTGTTCAAAGCTAATAGTGATTATTCCATGATATTTATTTGCAGAGATTGGATTCGGGTGTCTATATGACCCAATTTTGGCCAATAAAAATATTTTCAGAGAAGAATTTTATTTCCTTATTTAATAATCATATGAGAAAAGAGTTTCTCTTCCTTCCCACTTGGGATATTATCACATGATATTTAGAGGTTTTCGTAATTCTTATAACATGATGAAAAGAGCAAAATGAATTGCAGAATTGTCAACCCAGATTTCTAATATTTTCAAGTAACTAAATGAATCCTAGGATTATCTCTCTTCAAATTTTGAGAAGCAAATGTTATAAAATATTGTGGTTTAATGAATCTAATTCAGGTTTTCTTTTACATTGAAACACAATATCCTGACATACTGCCTATAGGACTCCTGTATAGAAGGGCAAAGGGACAAAGAAATGGGATAACCCCAGCTTTAGATCATTGGAAATCTAAGGTACTCACTATAGCCTGGAAGCCCCTCATTATTCTGGAATGATTTGCTTGTTTGTTTTGCAAGAGCATGCAACTATTGAGTATAAGGATATTCATAGAAAAATGAGATGAACAAACCTTAGTTCAAGGAGAGGATTACAAAAAAATTTTTTGAGGAAAAATAACCAGTATGTCTATATTTAAATAGAGAAAACAAGAATAATATTTCTAAGCTAAATTTCAAGCTAAATGAAAATCTTAAATGAAGTAGAAATCAGGAAGTAGAAACCAGGGGCCGAGATTCTCAGTAACCCAGAATACTCCTAACATTCCATTTAAAAATAAATGTGTCATTCCCTGATCATTTATTTATAATTATTAAATTTATACTAGCAGAATGTAATAGTGAGTGAGTGATATATTATTCTTAAAGCCAGAAATGAAAACTGAATCAGTCTTGACAGACAGACCCTCAAAGAATATTGAAAGTAATAGTTGTTTTAAAGAGAGCAATTGCAGTTTTGGCAAAGAAATAAGAGAGTATGAGTAGTCACCATGGGGCTGGAAAGTAGCTCTTGGGTTTACTACTATATAAATCCACAAGATTAGAGAATTCAAAGACAGATAGCTCCCTGAACTTTATAAAGATTATAGAGAGTATAAGGGCTACAGCCAAGCTAAGAAATATTTATGAATGATCAGCAATGCTCTTGCAAAGACACACTAATTGACAGAGAAGTAGAAAAATTGTTAATGCTCTTCTTTTTTGACAGTGTGGCATCTGATGAACCAGTGAGCACAAAAACAAGATAAAGGTTAATAAATTGCAGTGCAATCCACCAATCATACAAATGTCAGATTTGGAAGAACGATGTCATAACTTTAAATTAAGTGCCAAGAAAATCTCTGAACTCAAAGTACTTGAGTGTGATCTTCAAGCTGGCATAAATGCAATGCATGAATCTTTTATATTATTACTAGAGGCCCAGTGCACGAATTCATGCACAGGTGGGGTCCCTCAGCCTGGCCTGTGCCCTCTCTCAATCCGGGACCCCTCGGGGGATGTCCGACTGCTGGTTTAGGCTCCTGAGAGGTCCTGGATTGTGAGACAGATGTAGCAGTGCACTAAGCGGCAGGTGGCCAGGGAGGAGACAGAACTGGGGCTGGGTGCTGTGCTGCTCGCACTCATCCTGGCCTGCTGCGCCTGCTGCAATTGTGCAGTAGTTCTGCCCCAGAGTCAGGAGAGGCTCCCACCGCCACAGCTGTGCTTGCCAGCCATGAGCCCAGCTTCTGGCTGAGTGGCGCTCCCCCTGTGAGAGCACACTGACCACCAGGGGGCAGCTCCTGCATTAAGTCTTTGCCCCCTGGTGGTCAGTGCGCATCATAGTGACTGGTCAACTGGTTGTTCTGATCATTCTGGTTTTTCTGTTGTAAAGGTTGCTTAGGCTTTTATATATATAGGTAAGAATCAGTATGTTTTGAGGTTGTGCTATGTATATTATAGCAAAACAAAAAATTTTGATACACTGAAAGATTTTATTTAAAAAGTTAATGAAATGAAAGTCTTAAAAATCCCAAAGCAGACCACATTTAGAACAAAATAACATAATAACTATGTACATGCAGATATATTTTAATTTGTTAATACCCTTGAGGGACTACCAAGTGAATTAAGGTTCACTCGAGAAGATGAGTTTTATTGGGACTTCTGAAGGATTATGGCTTTGGAGGCAGACAGATGCATGGGCTTTAGTTTTGCAGTACTGCACCAACATGACTGTTAGCTAAAAATAAAATATACAAAAACAAAAACCAACTAACCAAACAAAAAACATTGCCTCCACTTGAATGCAGTATAAAAAGTATAGCCCAAATCAAATTTCAGGCTTTTATTCTTCAAAAATGCAAAAACAGGTTTCATATTGTTTCTTTTTTTAAAAAATCACTCTTATGTGTGTTCCCTTGAGATGAGTCTCCTTGGTAAGTTATTCTTTCATTCAGTTAATCTATTGAAAAATGAAATGGTATATTAGCTTTTCTGTTCTTGATTGCTTTACTCATAGATTCTCATATGTTTGGGACTTTTTCTAGATACATAATATCATAGGCTATTATTTGAGTAATCACCTTTCTCAGAAATGTTTACCGATGCCTTTTAGTTCTTTATTTATAACATCTGAATATTCTTCACTGTGAAACATATTATTCATTGTGAAACATATTCTTCATTGTGAAACATATTCTTCATTGTGAAACAAACCTCAGTACGAGCCTTTGCCACGGACCGAATGTCTGACGTTCCTGAGTGGCCTTGCAGCCTCAGTCTGTTATAGTCAGCACACTCTATGTGCTCATTCTTATTTCAGAGGACTATTTCTGTACCTCTAATTTGTAAGCTGCAGTTCATTTGTGTGGGGTATACCTGACTGTCTTTTTAAGCTCTCTCACTCAAGGACACAAAGTTTTCCAAAGATGCTCAAGAACTGGCTAGGTACTTCTACCTAAGCATATTTTATAAAACTTATTGAAAGGTGACTTCCTTTACTACACTGAAAACTCATAAATTTTTACATATTTCTCAGCAAATAATACCTTTGGACACTGTGATCTGGTAAAAAGAATATTCTGAAGGAGGCCAATCAATTCTACAAGCAGGTTGGTTTCTCTCAGATTCCAGCCTTAATCACTCTCAAATTATCATTATACTAGTAACCCTGTGCACAAATCCATGCACCAGTACCTCGCTGCCATGCTCCTATAGCTCCCGTCATTCCCCCTCCCCCTGCCCCCCCCCCGCCTCATAGCTTGCTGACCTACCCCCTCCTGTAGCTCTCTGCCGCCTGCTTGTAGCTTGCTGCCCCACCCTCCTGCTGATCCGTGATCCCGTCTTTACACAGTCGGTCCTTATGTAACGACCATTTGCATAGTACATCTTTATTATATAGGTTTTTTAAAATATGGAATGCTTCACCAGTTCGTGTCATCCTTGCATAGGGATCACGCTAATCTTCTCTGTATCTTTCCAATTTTGGTATATGTACTGACAGCGTGAATACAGTTCTCAAATTCTAGTCTTTCCTCAGTGTCCACGTGGAATTGATTCCAGAAATCCCTAACATACTAAAGTCCATGGATGCTCAAGTCCCCTATAAAAATGACTTGCATATAATGTATGCACATTACTCACCTCATACACTTTAAATCATCTCCAAGACTACTTATGATGCCTAATACAATGTAAATGCTAGGTAAGTAGCTATTTCCCTGTATTGTTTTGGGATCAACTTTCTGGAAAATATTTTTCATCCATAGATGGATTATCTATGTGGACCTGCAGATGCAGAGGGCCAGCTGTATTCTATTTTCATACTATTTTGCCTCACAAGTAAGGACACATACGTCTCCAGAATTCAAAAGCACTGAATTTTACTTTTATATATTCAGTCCTTCTCTATGTATGTTATATATAT
>NW_005871487.1:236341-325388 GCF_000147115.1 Myotis lucifugus
GGATAAATGATTTGCATTAAAATAATTTTAATATAAATTTTAAAATATATAAATATGCTATCAATTTTAAAACTCCTAACAGTAGTTTATTTCTCTTGCCATCTCCCTCTCCCTGTTTATTTATGCTCAGATATAGAATTTAACTTGATCAATCTTTCAGATTATTGCATACTACTTGCTTTTAATCATCAATTATAATTTATTTTATTTTAATTTGTCTTATTTCCCCTTCAGGCACAGTCCTCAATCCTACCACCCTCCAAATGTGTTTGACATATGTCCTTAGATATATACACAATTCTACAATACATAATGTTCCTTAGTCTTTCATGCACTTTTGATTTACAAGCTCATTATATTTCTTATCTATTACTCTCAAAAGTACCCTATATAATAAAACCCTAATATGCAAATTGACCAAATGGTGGAACGACCAGTCGCTATGATGTGCACTGACCACCAGGGGACAGATGCTCAATGCAGGAGCTGCCCCTGGTGGTCAGTGCGCTCCCACAGGGGAAGTGCCACTTAGCCAGAAGCCAGGCTCAAGGCTGGCAAGTGCAGCAGCAGTGGTGGAAGCCTCTCCTGCCTCCACTGCAGGAGGGTGGTAAGGAGTGAGGGATCCCAGACTGCGAGAGCCCAGGACTGCAAGAGGGATGTCTGACTGCTGGCTTAGGCGGACATCCCCTGAGGAGTCCCGGACTGCAAGAGGGCACAGGCTGGGCTAAGGGACCGCCCCCCCTCCCCCGTGCCAGTGCTCAAATGTCATGCACCAGGCTTCTAGTGTTCTCTAAGATCTCTTGGTGCTTCTAAGGGTTCTTTGAGTTCATGCTTTTAATAGTGCATCCTTTAAATATACTTCCCTAGTTTCTTTAGTGATAGAAACCTGAATTGTTTCTAACTACCCCAACTACTTCTACCAGAAAAAAAGATGCATTTTTAATATAAATATATATTTTAGCAGACTCATGAAAACATTTTTTTCAGCCATAATAAGTTAATCCATATATATATGCTAATAACTTGATCTTTCATTGCTGCTGGATTTGATGGCTGAAGAGGCAGAGCATCTAGCATGGAGCCTGGACTTGCTACACAGCTTTATCTTGTTCTAGACCCCAAGCAAAACTAGTAGCCTTTCAGGTCACTTGGTAAATGGCCCAGAGTAGCACACCCAAGTGAGAAATATGCTGCTGCCAAAATCCAAAGGGCTCACAAGACATTTGCCCTCATTTATGGTTTCTGTTACAGCTGGCACAGATCAACAACGCATCCTTCACCTTAAAAGATATATCTTGAGATGCCTTTCACCATAGGACCCCTGGCAACCTTACTGATGTGAAAATGAAAATATCTTAATAATAAGTCTAGAGTAGTGGCTACTTTTTTCTCATTAGCTGTAATTAGCATGCTATCTATATAATAAACTGGTGTAATATCTTCAGAAAGGGAAAGGCAATAAGGTCCCTACAGACTAAATTAGAATATAGGTCTGTAGATACTCCTGAGGTAGAGCAATGTAGGCATGTTGCTGGCTTTGCCAGCTGAGAACAAAATTTTCTTTAGATCTTTATTATCATGCATCAAAACGAAAACATTTGCAACATCAATAGCTGCATACTAGGGGATATGTTAATTTTCTGAAGCAATGAAATCACATCTGGAACAGCAACTGCGATTAGAGTCACCATTTGATTAATTTATAAAAATCCACTGTCAGTCTCCAAATGCATTTATTTTCTGCACAGGACAAATAAGGCAAGTTGAGTAGGGATGTTGTGGAAATCAGTACCCCTGAATATTTCGATTCTCTGAAGGTGCCACTAATTTCTGAAATACTTCCATAAATGCAATATAGCTTTTGGTTTACTGTTTATGCTAGGTGGAGCCAGTTCTAGTGGTTTCCACGTGGTCTCTTATACCATAGTAGTCCTCATTCCACAGGGGAGTTAAACAATGTGTGGATTCTGCCAGTTGCTAAGTAAATCCATTCCAACTATACATTCTGGAACAGATGACATACCCACAGGATATGCGCAGGAACCCATTGGACCCTATGTAAGATGGACCTGAGTTACAAGTCCATTGACTACTTGACCTCCATAAGCTCTTCCTCTGAGTAATAAACCATAGTGACATATTGGTTCTCATGAAATTAGTATCACCTTATAGCCAATGTCCAATAACCCTCAAAAAAATCCAAATATTTCCTTTTTCCCAACCCATAGTGAACCTAGGAAAAGGTCATAAGCTTCTTTCAAAAAAACTGGAAGAATGATAAACAGTATAAATGTTTGGCAGTGTAGCTGGATTCTTTCCTAAGGGAAGCTGGCCTCCCATTCAATCGAGGTGTTCTTATTCTATAAACAGGTTCACATCTGGGCATTAATTGAGAGGGACTGGCTCCCTGTTCTGCTGATTCAAATTAGATTTCTACAAATTTAACCTAGTACTCTTATGTTACATTCCATAAATAAAGAATTTCATTGATCCCCTATATCTTTCTCAAACGCTCTGTTTACTGCTTTTATTTCACTGTTCTTATGGTAACCAAATACACCTTGAATTTGGTGATTGAGTTCTGTCCCTTGTCTCCTACCATCCTGAGATCCAATTATCCCCATTGCATTGAAGAATCTCTATTCAACAGCAACAGTTCCCACTGTAATTTCTGGCCTGCAGATGAGAGATACCAAAGAGCTCTTTCAAGATACCGGGGTTTGCCTTGCAAATTATTTCTCAAAGTAATGTGGAAGGTGTGTCTCCTGGACCCTTCTGAGTGGGTGAACAGTTCTAGTGTGATAATTCACTTTAATCCAATTTTCCTAGTATTCCAATATTTTCTTTGTATTCTGTCAAGAAAGTTTTGTATTTCAGTTTCATGTAGGCTACCTTTTGAACCATGTTTCAGCCAACCAACGATACAGAACTCTTTCTAATTCTTCAACTGAAAAATTAAATCTAGAACTTCAGTTTAATTGGTCTATATCAATACATTCAACTTCATGTTACTTCCATCATTATTCTTCACTTTATATTGTTCCCTTTCATATTTCCCAGATTTCTGTCTAAAGAGACTAGTGTGCAGTATAGCTCCTTATAGAACAAACATTTTACCTCATCGGTTTTGGCTTGCTGGGACTTGAGTATAGTTATAGGTCTAGAAGCAAGGAGAGGTGATAGGGGTGATCTGAAGAAGAACCAGCAGTGTTTTCAAAGACCACTATCTCCAGGAAGGCCATTAGAGTTTCTTCAGGAAAATCAGGGTTAACCTCCTCAGGCAGAAGTGGTAGAAGTACCGTTTCTACTGGCAAACAAGGCTCAATGTTCACAGCTTCACCAGGCTCTTCCCATATGTCCCAATTCTATTTTGCAGGATCCCATTCCTATCCAATCGATGATATTGTGATCCAGCAATTCACAGCTTGAAACTCTGTATTTGTTTACTTGTTTTAGGATGTCAGCCCTTTAGCTACAGGAGATAGGATTTATTTCAGGGAAGACACAGAAGCGTTCAGCTAATTGATTCAGAGCTTGAGTTGGGGATTTGATGTCTTCATCCTTTCTTTCTCCTGTGTCATTAGGGATAACTAGCCATTCTCATTATATTTGTTAATTTAGCTAAAATGTTCTAAAATATGGAACACATAGTTACCTAGAACCATATACTAGTATATGATTAGGATAACTCAATGGTGATATTTTGCATGTCTCAAATGCTGCATCTCACCATGGAAACCAATGTCCTCTTTATCAGTGGAAATAGTATTTGTGTCTCTAAATGTAATCAAATTTAAGAACTATTTTCAGAAAATCCAGAATCAATTCAGAAAACTCACCCTTAAAACTGTATTTCTCTAGAACTACTTTTGGTAACAAAATCTGTATTATTTTCTTGTGTCTTCTGTAACAAATTACCATAAACAGAATAACTTAAAAAAACAAATTTATTCTCACACAGTTCCTGAGACCAGAAATTTGAAATCAAGGTGTCAGTAGGGTTGCACTTCTTCTGGAGCCTTTATGGGATTATCCACTACTGCCTTTTACAGATGATTGTTGATGTGTTTCCTTGACTCATGGCCACCTCTCTCTTTCTCTCTCTCTCTCTCTCTCTCTCTCTCTCTCTCTCTCTTCTTCATCACACATTCTCTTCTGTGTATCTGCGTGTACAATCTCCCTCTGCCTCTCTCTACTTGTAATGTCATTTAGGACTTATTTTAATAACCCAGGATAATCTCCTTTTTTAAAAAAAAATTCTCAACCAGTGTTTTGCTATACAAAGTAATAGTCACTATTTTACCATATAAGGTAATATTTAGAGGTCCAGAAATTAGCACATGACATATACTTTTTGGAAGAGTCACCATTCAACCCACAACACTCATATTATTTATAAGATCCTGCACTGGTCAATTTTACCCTGTTTTGCTTAAAGCAAGACATTGTGGCTTGCCTTACTGTTTAATAATAAAAAACTGTATATATATTTAATATATTTTTCCTAATATTATGAATTATATAGCATTTTATTATGTTTTAACTAGAGACCTGGTGCACAAATTCATGCATGGTTAGTTTGCCCACGGCTGGATTAGAGTTATGTGACTACAATTCAAGGAATACTTGCATCTACCAGAGCTAGGAAAGGAAAGGAATAGATTCTTTCTTAGATTCTTTAGAGGGAGTACAATCCTGCTGACACCTTTAGAATAGATGTCTGGCCTACAGAACTGTGAGAGAATACGTTTCTGTTGTTTTAATACAAAATTGTAGTAATTTGTTTTGACAGACCTAGGAAACTAATATACCCCATTTATACTTATTGTAAATATTTGTTGTATTATAAATCCAAAACAGCCCTAACCAGTTTGGCTCAGTGGATAGAGCATCAGCTTGCGTACTCAAGGGTCCCAGGTTTGATTCTGGTCAAGGGCATGTACCTTGGTTGCAGGCACATCCCCAGTAGGGGGTGTGCAGGAGGCAGCTGATGGATGTTTCTCTCTCATCAATGTTTCTAACTCTCTATCCCTCTCCCTTCCTCTCTGTAAAAAAATCAACAAAATATATTTTTAAAAATCCAATACAGCTATTTATTGTATTTCATTGAAAAAAAAGATTTGTAATAAGTAAAAAAATAGTCATAGATCTAAGTTACTGAAACTGAATAACAACCTTATAAAACTTATTAACATTATACTTTACATATCACCACCAGTTTTAGAAATGCCTTGGAGTAATTTCAGATCACAGTAAGTACATTATTAGGATATTTATTTTCTAAATAAAATAATTATATGACATTTGAATAAAGAATGAAAAAAATTAAAGCCTACATGGTTTAATAGTTGGGAAGTGATGGAAAATCATTTTATTCTTGTTGGCTTTATTCTCAGTTATATAGAACAATATAATTAAATAATAAAAATTGTAAAATGTGCACTTTATGATGCTATAAAATTTATGTGTTTCTTGGAATTTGAAATCATTAAACATGTATAGTATATTTTTTAACTCTAGGTGAAAGCTTTATTAAAATATAAGAGCAAAATTAATTGAAAACTGTTAAATTTAAATTAAAAACGGTTAATATGTCATAAAGGAATAGGAACATATGCCCACATTTATACTAGTCTGTGGAATTCAGATGCTTAGTGAGATCTTAAAATGGCATACACTGAAACACAACTGGGTAAGTATTCATTGATATTTTATGTATTTAGAAGTTTCAATTGGCATGTAAACAAAAATTTACTCTTGGTGGGTCAGATAACCCCCAATTCATGACGAATAGCTCAGGTTTTATAGTAAATTGGTTAAGCATTCAGTCTCAACTAAGGCACAGTAGCAGGCTAGGAGTTATTTCTGAAAAGGAGAGTAGTTATTTGCCGAACAGGCAGGGCTTTGCTCCAAAATCCTGAGGGTCTGCTCTGTGATGACACTAAAGGAGTCTGCCAAGGGCCCCAAACAGCATCCCTATCTGCCACAGACACTTTAAGCACCATTGCACCTGATGGATTATATGGCCCGAGCTGCAGGAAAGCTTACATAGAAAACTTGACTAGCTTCAGAGCCTTCTCTTGTTCTGGGCTCCACAAAAAAATCAAAACATTTTCAAGTCAATGGATCAGAGTAGCACACCCGAATGAGGAATATGTTGCCTCCAAAATGCAAAGAGGCTTACTAGGTATTGTGCCTCCTTTTGGTTGTAAGGAGGAATCAGATGCAATAACTTATCCTTTATTTTAGAAGAGACATTTCAATATGAATTACATCACAGAACCCCTGAATTTTTATTATAGTTATTCCTTACCCCTTGATATGCAAAAGGATATACTATGTTTTGCTCAGGAAGCCCAATCAGCATAGTGGGAACCACACCAGGATATTCAAGGCCAATGGGAGCACAGAGGCCTTGTTATCAATACACAGAGTATGTAGCTCCTATGAGTGCAGGAGAGGCTAGAGAGCTCAGACGGAGCTGAGAGCATGTACTGCTACCATATAAGGCTAAGAGCTCATAGAGAGCTCAGATATAGCTGCCATGTTAACCAGCCAGTGTGCTGGGCAGGGGAGACAGGAGAAGGTGCTGAGCCAGAGAGCTCAGGTACCGCTGTGATGTAAGGCAGTGAGTCTGGGGTAACATGGCTGCTCAGATAATACCTATGGGTAAGAGATTAATGCTGCTTTTGTGAAAAAGATATGTATTCACCAGCCAGTGTCTGACTGCCTGTCTGTATGGACTTTGCTATAAAGGACTGTCTTGTCTGATGTCTATATGGCCACTGGCTTCTGTAATAAAGACTCATTCTTATACACCCATTACAACCTCTCATGGCTTCTCCATCTGCCCTGCCACCAAGAATTGACCCAATGTCTCTGACACTTGGCACCACTGGCAGGATCCAGAAGAATAAAGGGGGAAGTTGGACTAAGTTCCCAGCAGTTAGTACAGAGGGCAGAGTTCGAGAAGGACCAGCCCTGGTGTAGTTGAATGGAAGAATTTAGAAGAATATCCGCACTCAGAACAACTCAGAGCAGCAGTGCTGAGCAGTGCTATCACTTTCTCTGACAAACATGTCATCAATGTAATGGACCAGTGTGATATCTTTTAGAAGAGATAGGTGATCAAGGTTCCTGTAAACCAAATTATGACCTAAGTCTGGTGATTTGGTATACCCCCGAGGTAGGACAGTGAAGGTGTATTGCTGGCCTTGCCAATGAAATTAAACTGCTCTGGTGGATCTCATGGACAGTGATGGACATTTTCTAGATCAAGGTGCATATCAAGTGCCAGGATAAGGGTTAATTTGCTCAAGTAATAAAACCACATCTGGTATAAGTTGTTTATCATAATGCAATGTCAGTCTTAAAGATCCATCTGTCCTCTGCACAGACCAGTTAAGAAAGTTGACATATTAGCATAACCAATGGTCACAGACACTGGGGCTGTGGGGGCTTGCCCGGGGTGCAAATGGTGGTGGGCGGGGGGGTGTCAATTGGGGAAAAATGAGACATATATAAAACTTTAGGCAATAAAAACAAACAAAAAAAAGAAAGTTCAATGAGAATGCAGTGGGAATCACCACCCCTGCATCTTTCAAGTCCTCAAAGGTGGCACTAATCCCTGCAATACTTCCATTGACTGTGGTCTTGCTTTTGTGGAGGCTGAGAGTTCCTATACTCTGCTGTCTGCAATCAAGACATGCAATGATGTAATTCCAATCAAAGTGCAAAGGCCTGAGAACCATGAAAGCTGATGGTGTTAATTCAAGTCCAAGGACAGATGAATGATGTTCCAACTCAGCAGGCAGGCAGGAAGAGTAAATCCTCCTGCCTTCACTCTGTTCCATTCAGGCCCTCAATGGATTAGAAGATGGGAAGGGCATCTACTTTACTGAGCCCACCAATTCAAATGCGAATCTCATGTGGAAATACCTTCACAGACACACTCAGAAGTAATGTTTAACCTGCATATCTTGTGGCACAGTCATGCTGACACATAAAGTGAACCATCATAAGATTTTAATGGTCATTTAAGTACATAATTTAATTAGTATTCCAGGCATTTTTGGAAACAATACATTTATTTACCTATATAAAATATGCCAACAACTTGGATGTGAAGCTGTACTGAGATGTTACTTAAAATGACCAAATGCCATTTTGCAGTTGTCCATAAAATATTTCTTAAGCTTTCTCTCTAAATTCAGCATTTGAATGTGCCACTGTCACCCTTGAAATATGCTGTGCTCTGACCAAAGGAGACACAGCAGCATCACACAGAAAGGATTTTCAAATGAAGCTCATGTACACAGTTCCAGTGTGAACAACCAAAGGCTTGTGACCTTTGTTACTGTAGAAAAGGATCTGTTGAGTCTTTGGCTCATTATTTCACATATAAAGCAAGTGGGTTTAAAGTTTCCTAAAATGGAAATGCTATCCAATTTCCAATGTAAGTGATTTTTTTTTTGTTGCAAAGATGTGCTTTCTGAGAGCCATTTTACTTCTGTCTGATAGACTTCAGAGCCACAATGTGCCTTCTGGAATAGGAAGGGAGATCCAGCTTATCAAAACATAGTTTTCTATTGTTCACAGCAGCCTTATAAAAATCATTTGAGTTTGCTTATGCTAAATAAAAAAAAAACTTTATAAAAATGTTGTGAATCTCTTTATTTTCAAATGTAACTGCATATATGTATGTTTTCCACAGACACTTTTCTACTATCACTTTTCTTACTATCACTTTTCCACACACACTCTTATCTTATTTTCTGTTAATTATCATTGTTTTTAAAATGTTTATTTGAATATCTACAAATACTAGTATGTATTTTAACCTTTCTCCTTTGTTTACAAATGCATACTCGAAATGCTTCCCAAATGAAGATTATACATGTGTTCATGTGTGAGTGCTAAGGTTTTCCTCTGTAGATCTCAAACTGTCTGAAACATAAGAGGGGAGATGTTTCATCCGAGATTATACTCAAGTATAAAAGGGCACCTGTAAGCCACATTCAAGAACTGATGATAAAGAGTCAGAGTTTGGTTGTAGAAATTCCCATAATTTTCTTCTGCATGTAGATTAAAAGAAAATGTCAAAAGTCATTTATGGGGAAAACATTCCTAGTGTGTTGTGTTATTTTCAAAATAGTAGCAGCTTTCCCTGGCAAGCATGACTCAGTGGTTGAACCAGGAGATCACTGGTTCGATCCCTGGGTTGCTGGGTTCAGCCCCAGTTGAGGGCATGCAGAAGGCGGCCAATCATGTTTGTCTTTCTATATCTTTTATCCCTCTCCCTTTATCTCTCTCTAAAATTCAATAAAAACATATTTTAAAAAATAGTAGCAGCTTGAACAGAGATATTCAGCTCTCTTGTTCCAAGATCTGTGTTGAAATATCAAAAACAATTTTCCAAGAAATCCCATTTTATCTCTAAAAACAGAAAAAAAGTTTCACTTCCCTCCCCACAATGTGTAGGCTAGAAATGGAAATGATAGCAGATTAAAAAAAAATGAAAGAAAACTCTATCATTCTCTTCTCACAAATACCAGTGAGGGATCATGGAAAATGAGGAGAGAAAAGATAGTTTTGTATAACTCTACTATCACCACTTTTCTTAGTAGAACTCCACACACACTCTTGATTTGGAAGGAATAGCCCAGAAAAAAATGTTCTAGTCATACAGATCTCTTGGAGTCTCAGTATTCAGAAGAGCTGTTTTGGAGGCCTATGCTTTGTGTGGTGGCTATATTGTTCACGGAGCTGGCAGAATTTTTACAGAGCTATTCCTTGATGCAGTGGATCTTGCTGTCCTAGCAAAATCAGGAAGGGGCTTGAAGAGATTAGGAGAAAGGTTGCACAATATCTATTCCCTGATGCTACTTCATCAAATAGAAATAATATTTTTTTTTTACTGTTTGGAAAACTCATGGCCTATTTCACTCAATGTTTAATTCACAGCAAATAAACCTTTTAGCTTAAAGTCTATGTCATCATTTCTGAGAACAGCCAGGTAGAAAGGGTGGGACAAGAATAAAATTCACTCACCATATTCATGAGTTAGAATCAGGTCTAAAAATATGTTCTTTGATTAATTATGAGTAAGTGGGAAGAATAAGTAAAGGAATAGTGCAAACAGTGAATCCATGACAATATAGTGTCATAAAAGCTAAAAGAGAGTCAGTGTTTGAAGAAGAAAACTCTTTCTTGAAAAAAAGCTGTCAACTGATTCAGGTTAGGGGAAGAATATGAGAACTAAAAACATTTTCTGCATTTAAGAGATTTAGATCCTCGATGAACTCATTCAAAGTGGCTTTTATGGAGTGATGGCAGCAGAAGCTAGGCTACAGAAGGTTGAAGAGTTAGTGGAAGTACGTGGTAGGATGAATAGTGCCTCCCACCAAAGATGTCCTGAGATTAGAAATTTCTGCAAAGTGGAAATTTACTGTTGTTTTTTTTTAAAGGAGTATCTATCTATCTATCATCAAATCACCACATTTTACACTTTAAATATCTTTCAATTTTGTCAATTATACCTTAATAAAGCTGAAAAAAGGAGGGTTATTTTTGGGGTGAGCACAAATATATGTGTATATGAATATATAAGTGCATATATGCATATAATTATATATGAAAATTTATACATATAAAAATCTCTATTTTTTCAGTGGAACAGTTAATTCCTTGAATATCACTTAATAAAATAATCTTTTTCACCTATGCTTTAGAATAATAACCAATGGGGAATATAATAAAAATGAAAGTAAAGTTACCAATCTCCTCTTCTACTCACTTCTCATAGTGGAAGGTTCTCAATTAGTGGAAACTCCACCATATGCTTATATCCTTCCGTTGAGTTTAACTCCTATCGTGTCAAATTTATAAATGAAATTTAATTTTGAATTCACAGACCATATGTTGAATTAAACTTGAAATCTCCCAGGATGCCTACAATAAGATAAATATTCAAATTGATGGAGTAAATTTCCACAGCATAACTCCTACGTAGCCTTATTGCATATCCACTAATTTTATTCAAGCTGCAGTGCATAAAATCGGCAGGATATTATCATGAACCTGCCAATCATGTTGCTCTAATTAATATAGAAAACCTAATGTAAAATGTACCTCTGCTACAATCCTTACTCCACAATGAGTTTCTCAAAGTACTTTATCAAGATTTTGTGGTACAGAACTTCACAATAGAAACTGAAATACTAAAATAAAGTCACTTTCTGAAGAAGTAGAGCTTTCGCCTACCTCACTTGAGTTACCATCACTCTTTGCGAGAGGAAAGCAGAAGTAATAATTATCTCACATAAAGAGCAGACTTCTCCTATTTCAGAAACTATATTGGTGACCTTCGTTTGCCTACGTTTTGCACATAAATGAGCAGAGTGCTTTCTTGTGGGAAGAAGTTGGGAAAATAATAAAAAGTAAGTGAGGATTAGGGTAGAGAGAAACGGGTAAAAAAGAAAGAAAGAAAAGTCCTCATGGGTTCATTAAAATATTGAAATTATCTGATACCTCTTTTTGAAGAAAAATAATGTATTTTCTTGAACATAGATGCTGTTGTAGTTACCAAGAACACACATTTATTATATTGTCTTTGAAAGAGTATAGAAAGTGCCTGTATATGTTTTTTTCTACAATAAACCAAGCTTCAGGCAAACTGGACTACCACTGCTTAAGTTTTCTGGTACTGGGCATTCCTGGGAGATGTGGACATTGCAGGAGCCTCTGAGGACCTTCAATATGGTAATCACAGTGCAGACCTCTAGGGCTTTGGAATAAGGCCATGTCCTCTTCAGGCGACACTGCTGCATGTTTGAAAAGCAGCTCCTTGCTTGCTATTGGGCACTGCAGTCTAACGGTTTGACTATGGGCCGTTATGTAATGATGAGATCCTAACTGCCTATCATTATCCTGTTACTATGTGACCTTTTAAATTTGAAAACAAATAAGTAAAAACAAAGAGGAAAACATGAACCTTTTTGTTTGTTTGTTTGCTATAAGGATACTCTATGTTTTCTATTAACTATTTGTATTTCCCCTCACCCTGCTGACTTTCCCCTATTGCTATCATATAAAAGAGTATACTGATGGTGGCTAGTGTTTAAATTTAGGTTTTTGGTAAGACTGTAGTTACTGATAGACACAGAAAATTGTGTCCTGAGGGGCCAAAGGAGAAAACTGAGCTCAGCTTTGACTTCTACAATGTCTCAGAAACCCACGTCATTTTTCTTAACCCAGCCTACGTATGTGTGCAGCCCCTTCCTTAAAGTCTCTTTAATCACCTTTTGAGGGTACCATCTGTTTTCTGATGGTCTCTAACAGAATCACAAAATGGTGGGTTAAAAAAAAAACCATAGAGAAGCTGTTTTATGAATTACATCAGATACAAACTGCACATGCCTAAACCTTCCGTTATCTCCAAGTTTGGCCTGTTTCTTACTCCGTTTCTCTAACCCTTCAGCAGCATCTCTCCACACTATGTGCAATAAGAGACTCGCATTGCTTTCTTGATTTCAGTGGTGCTGGGTGCCAGAGATGTGATAACCGTGCATGTGGGGTGGAGATGGAGCTTGGGAATGGAGTGAGGATGTCTGTTTTTTATATGCCAAGCAACTTACAAAAATAAATGAATAAAAGTAAAACCTGAATTTTTCAAGTTCTGACCAGAATAATTCCAAGGCTAATTGTGTCTGTGCCAAAACAGTGACATCCAAATGCCACTCACTATACTCAGAAGTGTTGAAGTATTTTAACCTTTAGAAGCATAAATTGTTAGACTACCTTCAATCAAACATATTACAAAACCAACAAAAGGAAGGTCCCAGCCTTCAATTATGGAATGTAAGTCTCTCGAGGAGAGTGGCATTGTGAGAGGGTCTTGTTTGATGAGAGTATGTTTTCTTTACGGATGCTCCATTGGAGTGCAAATCCATCATACCACCTTTACAGTATTAGAAACGCCTTTGTTTACTTAGCAACTCTTACTTGATCTTGATTGTTTGAAAATCCATAAACACTCAGTCAAGCATATGTAAGGGAAAAACACATTCACAATAAGTGAGTGAACACTGGGCATGTGAACTTTTATAAAGCTGAAGATACATGTTGAGTTTAGATCAACTCAACTTTATGAACATTTATAACTATTTACCAGCTCCTTTAAAAACAAATACAAGCAAACATCCATTTTTCATATTTACTATTAAAATTTTCCACTCTTATCTTTGAGGTAATTTTTTTTTTCCTGAGAGGTGTGATCTACAGAAGCGTGATACAATTGTGTGCTTTTAAAACTGACAACTGACTGGCTGAATGTTAGGATTTGATGATACAGAGATTTTCGAACCAGAGCTCTGAGCATCAACCTGGTTTTCTTCAAATACTTTTTCTTTTACCAAACAATTCCAGTTTTGAGGCATAGAGTGGTACAGCCATTATAGGCATAACTACTTTCTTGAAAATTTTTTGTTAGAGTATTTGAGGCAATTTTTTTTATACATGCCATTAAAATCAATTCATGTTTTTGTATATGGCTAGATATTGATTCCTTGAATTTATTCTAAATAGCAGTAAAATGGAAAGTTTATCTAAATCCATCATTTTAAACTTAATCTATTTCATGTTGTCTTTGATCTCCTTTTGATCTTATTTTTTGAGTTCTTCCCATTTGTAAACTATTTTCCTCAGTATTAGATTTGACATTTTTATAAACCTAAAAGAATAAATGCTACAATAAAGAAATAATTGCCAGTAACTTAAGTTGTTCTCCTCAATGTTGCCAAGTTGTTCCTTCCTCAATCCAAAAAACCCTCTTGGATCCTCTCTCTCTCTGTTTCCCTCCCTCCTTCCTTCCCTCAATTACCCCCTCTTTCCCTCTAGCTCTCTCTCTCTCTCTCTCTCTCTCTCTCTCTCTCTCTCTCTCTGACTCATCTCAGTCTTAATTCTTATTCCCTCTGTTGCTTCACTAAAATTCTACTTGTATGGGGGATCAAAGTAAAAATGTTATACTGATTGAGTGTGATGAGAAATATATCTTATATACCTAAGTTACACTCTTTCTCCTCCCGGAGAGTTGTGGTTGAGTGAAATTTAGAGCAAATTACTAAACCAATATTTACATATAATTCAATACATGCATAAAATAGGTTGAATAAGAACTATTCACAAATGGTCCTTTTCCTTTTATCGCAAAGATTTGAGGTTATAGACTGGTCCCAAAGCATTTTTAACTTTTCCTAGGACGATGCCCACATTTTAAGGAATTTTCACCTGTGATTCATGTTTTTGTAAATGTTGAAAAATCAGATAGAAGATATTCAATAAAATTATATGTTTATATATAATTATTTAATAGCTATATGAATTATAACATATAATATATGTATAATAACACATATATTTAATACAGATAATTAATTGAATTACCAGTTAAGCACATTATTTTACCTCTTGTGATTTCACAAATAAAATCTATTTTTATTGTTAAATAATTTTAGTTACATAGAAGTTATGTATTTTTTAAATTAATTTCAAAGAGGGAGGGAGAGATAAAAACATCAATGATGAGAGAGAATCATCATTGGCTGCCTCCTGCACTCCCCCTAATTAGGATTGAGCCCCCAACTCTGGCATGTGCCCTCACCAAAATGGAATCATGACCTCCTTGCTCAACCACTGAGGCACACTGGTGGGGCCAGGGTTGTGGCTTTTAACAACTGATAATACTCTTAAATCCTTAGTTTCCTTATTTGTCAAAAGGAAATAGTGATAGTGATTCTGGACCTATGGATTTATTGTTAAATTCAATAATAATATATGTAACCAATTTTTGCAAAATGCCTTTTACAAGTAACCACAAACTATATAGTAGTGGTAGTGATGTAGGCAGCAGCATTTGTTGTAATTTCTTATCTTTGTCTTTCCAACAGTTCCCAAAGGCCATTTGAAATAAAGAGGTAGATGTTTTCTATTTCTACTTTAACAAAAATACCACAACCTTAGTGGCATGAAAGCACTCGTCTTTATTATGTTAGAGCTCTGAATGTTAAACGTCCAAAATGGGACTGACGGAACTAAAGCTGAGGTGCCAGCAGGATTGTGCTCCTTTAGAATGCATCAGAGAGAATCTGTTTCCTTGACCTTTCCAGCCTCTTAAGGTTACTTGTATTCCTTGGCTCTTGTTCCATTTCTCCATCATCAAAGTCAACAGATTTGCACCTTTCTGTGCCTGTCTTCCATGACTTTTGCCTTCCTTATTTTCTTTTAACTACCCTATGACTACATTGTGTTCAACAGAATAATCCCCAATAATTGTCTGATTTCCAAATCCTTAACTAAACTCACATCTGCAAAGTCACTCTGCTATGTCAGGTAACATTTTCATAGGTTTCAGGGATTGTGGCAAAGGTGTCCTTGAAAGATCATTCTGCTTATCTCAAGGGACCTCTCTCATTTTTCAAAAACCTCATTTGAACCTTATACTATCTTCTAGTTAATGATAATTGTTTCTTCTCCTTTTCACCAATGCACTTTTAAATTAAAAAGTGCAAATAAGAGATACATACAATTAAAGAATTATAATAAAATGAAACCACTCACAATTCAGCCTATGAAACAGAAAAGCACAGGTATGTTTGAAGTCCAGTATGTAGTCCTAACAAATTCAATTTTCTTCTGTCACACAGACCTAGCACTAGTTACAATGATAAATTTATTGTATTTATTTAAACATTTTTGTGTTTTTTTTCAAGTGTACACTTAAATACACACATACATATCCAAAAATCTATATTTTTTCTATTTAGAAACTTGTTATATAACTTGGTTTTTAAGTAAAATGATTTTTAAGGTTCCCCATATTGATGCACAGTTATATTTCATTCATTTTTTATTTGTGTAATATTCTCTTCTAATTTATCTCTTCTAATATTGATAAGCATTTAGGAGTTTCTTATTCCCTTGCTATTAACAATATAACTTCAAACATTCTTACACATTTCCTGGTGTTCATAAGTGCAGGTTTCTCTAGAGAAGATGCCCAATATTTGAATTGGTCCCATTGCTTAACATTGTTGCCAATATTTGGTGGTGTCAGACATCCTGACTTCTAAATATGTATTTGATATTAATTTACATTTCATTGGGATTTTAAATTGCATTTCACTTTTATGTAATGATATTGTACACATTTTTTCCATGTTGAGACAATTTAGATTTTCTTTGGTGTGAAATGCCTATTTCTGTATTTTGCCTGTTATGCCTATTTTGCTGATTTATAAATTATGGATACTAACCTGTTTTTCAGATACAAGTTTTGTAAATATATGTTCCTAGTTTGAAACTCATCTTTTTATCCCCCCCCCCACAAAAATCATAAAGTCATTGTCCTGTATTTTCTTGTGTTTTAAACTTTCTCTTTAATTTTTAAGCTTTTGCTTATCTCTCAAACCTCACAAAGACAGAATCTATATATATAAAAGTCAAGCACCTTGAATGCCAGAAACACTAGAACTACCAGTTGATTTGACGAGCACTGTGGCCCTGATCATCCCCTTCCCACCGTTGGGAGCAGGGCCAGCCGGCCAACCTCCCGCATCCCCTCCCCCGGGCACCCTGGCTCTGATCGGCCCCATTGAGGAAGGGCCAGCTGGCCCCCACTCGTGCATGAATTTGTGCACTGGGCCTCTAGTAGACACTATAAAATATCACCCTAACCATACTGCCAGAGGAACTGTAGGGTTCCAAGGCTTGCATACATATTTGTTAGGTGGAAGATCATGAAATGAAGATGCCATATTGGAAGTGAATCTAGAGATTTTACTTTCATCTTTTCATTGATTAAAAATGCCATGTTACATGTGTGTTGAGTGAGTCAGGTGACCTGAATAACTGAGAGGTGCTGTGGAGAATCTGTCAAAGGAGTCATCAGCAAACAGTTTAGAATGACCTGTGAATGAATGAGTTCACCAAGGCAAATTCGTAAGGAGGCTGAGAAGGAGCAATCAAGGAGTGGGGTAGGAGAAGAACCAAAAGAATTTAACATTGAAAAAGCTAAGGCAACTTTTGTTTCAATGGGGAGGTTATGGTTTACAATATTAATTACTCCTAGGAGAATAAATGAAAACTAAGTAATCACCTGATATAGCAACAAAAATTTAGGAATAGTCTTGCTGAGAGCTTGTTCAGTGGGCAAGTAAAGCATGGAATTTATATTGCCATATCTGAACGAAAAATGGGAGAAGAGAAAGCACATGTGGGGATTTTAGATGTCTTTTTTCAAGATGCTTGGCAATGCCAGGTAATAAAGAGGGAACTAAAACCGGGGAAGCCATGAAGTGCAAGACAAAATAGAGAAAACATGAGATTTTTCAAAAAATGCAAGTAGAAAAGAGAGAAAGTACAGGGGACAATGGTATAAAGCTTAAAAGTTGGAATGAAATTCCTGTGATAGCATTCAGGGGATCCAAAGAAAAAGTGGAGTAAGCCTCAGCCAGATAAGACATTTTCTGTCACAATGAAAGAAAGAAGTTAGTTATAATACACCATCACTTTGTAGGTGGGGTATCAGGAATTTGAAGGAGTTCTTACCTGAGTGTTTCTACAAGTCTGTGAAGTAAAGGACAGGGTTTTCTGCTGAGAATGAGTGGTAAGGTAATAGGGTAGGACAGTTGAGAAGATAAGAAATGGTTTGATTAGAAATTGTGAAAAATAGAGAAAAACTTTATCAGAACAGAGATTGGAGGGCAGGGTAAATGGCCCTATTGAGCTCAAAGAACATTATTTTACGGAGACAATTTTCTGAGGATTTTGTTATTTTCTCTAACGGTAGTAAACTGTCCAGGTATAGGAATGGAGAAATCAGTCTGTTGGATTGCTTCAGCTTTGGGTCTGTTTTGGTAAGTTCAAAAATGGAAATGAAAACAGAATTGAAAATATTCACAAAAATGTGCTTAAAGAAATTAATAGAGGCTTGGAGGCTTAAAAGGAAGAGAGTAAAACATAAGTAGAAAAAAAACCTTATATTAAATTAACTGTATGTCACAGTAGTGAATAAAAGCCTGATAAAATAAACATATTAATTTTTGCAGGCATTTATCCACCTTGGTCCACTTATAAGAAACACTAGAAGATTATGAAGCACTAAAGACACAGATATAACTTTTCTGTCAATATTTTTATTTACCTTATCAAGTACTTTTTAACATCCTTCTGATAAGAGAATATTTTGTCCACACTTAGAAAACGCATCATGAGATGTTTTTCTAAAAAATTAGTTCTTTTTCTTTGGATCACTAATCAATGCTATGTTTTCCTTAAGTCTTCCTTCTGCAAGTGTCTTGTGTGACATTTTTAATCTGGTGTTTTCAAGCTCATGTAACCAAGGATACATATTAAAGGATAGTGTAATTTTAGAAAATTGTTTACCCCTTTGATCCACAAAATCTTATAATTTTAAATCAGATTAATGTCACTTTTGACATTTCTTTGTGAGATCAAATATATTTTGGTAATTTATTCTTGTTCAGTATATACTCTCACTTCTCTATAAACCCCTTCCCTTGCTGAATTTTAGTTAAGATGGTAATAATTCAGAACTCACGGAAAGACAGTCAAGTGTTGAAGGCTTCACAACACTCTTGCCCAGATTCTACTCCCCCAGTATAAACAGAGAAGCCCAATGAAAATGTTTTAATTACTGTGGGGTTGGAAATATCCTCTCTCTTACATTTTGCATCTTCATCCTTCCTACAGATTGTGAAATATTTGGTATTTTTATCCTGAGATGCATTGCTCTTAACATATTTGGCACAGAAGGTTATCTTTAAAATCCTCTCTAAATCTCCCAAATTAATGTTCTGTGTAGTGAACACCTGCCAGCTTTGATACAGTTATAGGATTAGACATTTTGAATTTTTTTTTTTACTCTGAAGGTTGTTTGCATGCTGTTACTAAATCTGGCTGTGTTTCAGCTCCAGGATCTTCCATTTCCTAAAGGATTTATTGTGAACCTAAAAAAAAATCTTTTCACCTGATTTTATAGTGATCATGCCTAAGAAGTGCCCTTATTAGAGCTTGGCACTTTCCTGTATATAAAACCACTGCCCCTGAAAATTACTTTAACCAAGTTATTACTAATCCACAATATGTCCTTGGAGGTGAGTTTGGTGGGGTGGGGAAGGTTCTTTGTTATACTTCTTTTCCTCTGATAAAAAACAAGTTATTTAATTTCTGCATGACAAATTAGATGTCGTATTAATTCAAAGTTAATTCAACATCCATATGTTCTAACAGGTTATAATCATATTATTAAATGGGGAACTAAACCTGATCAGAGAAAAAATGTTAGGAAATAATTTCTAAGCCTAATGACGGCAGTACATTGTATATAACTTGCACATCATCCTTCAAAGACACTCAGGGTGATGTATGGATGTGGTTAATTCATCTTGCTTTATTTCCTACACTAAATGAAAAAATGTATTTTATTTTTTGAGACAATTTTTTTCTTAAGTAATATGTACATCTTTGTCTCACATAGTTTCTAAAAGATAAGGTCTGGATCCTCTTGTAATATAGGAGAAATGTTCATGAGTACACAAGTGGATACATTGTATATAACTTGCACATCATCCTTGAAAGATACTCAGGGTGATGTATGCATGTTGTTCATTCATCTGAGAATGATTTTTCACAATAAAACTGTATATATTTAAATGAATGTATATGTTTTATAATATTCAAAGAAAAAATTCATTAGCTAATTAAAAAATAGCTAAAATTAGAATATACCTTAGTATAAATTGAGGTTGCACATTAAATTTTTGTTATTTGAGTATCTTATTTCTTGTATACTAAAAGATATTTATGTATGTTTCCAATTCTGTTATCCGAGCAGATAGCTACATCAGAGAGAAAATGTCTCTTACATTTCAATTCAACTTAGTGGGACTAATTTCCCCCAATTTTCCTTCAGCAAGGTTCCTATAAACTTTATCTTAAGGCAATGTGTTTAAACTTGATTTTTAAACTATGGTCTGATCTCTCCTTCTCAAAAATGAAAGCTACAATAGAAACTAGTAGGCATCTAGCAACAAAATAAATACGTTGAATATAATAAAAAAGTCTTATCTTCAAGTAGGGTATCCCCTAATGGCTGAGGCCAATAACTAGGCTGGCACTATATATATATACATATATATGGTAAATAATATATTTTTATGGGAACTAAGGGAGATATTTGTAACCCAAGGTTGTAGAGATCAGGGCAAGGTTACTGAAGAAGTGAAGCCTTTGCTGAATTCTATAGTAGGAGGCCAGGTGAGTGGGGACCAATTCAGGCAGAAAAATGGTGAACAAAATCTAAAGCAAGAAAGATCAAAGAAGATGTGTGCAGCAGGATAGTTCGTAGTTAGTTGTATATTTCACTGGGCTAGATATCAATACATTATAGAACTGTGCAGATTTATTAAAAATATTTCATTGTGAAAACATTCAGAAAGTGGGAATCTTGAAGCCTCAATTCCCATGTAGCTACATCTGAACTAGGGAAAAAAAAGTACCAACATACCTATTTAAGCTAAGAACACATAGGTGGTTATTACTTTCTAGTCATATCAATTTCTTCTCTGTTTGATTGTATGTGCATTTTATTCATGCTTTTTTTTGCCATGTCTACCTAGAAAACTATCACCCTTCATCTCAAAAAAATGGATGTACTAGTACAATATTCATTCTAGACTCATGTCTGGTCCTAAGTCACCTATTACTGAGCCTTTCCCTCTACAGAGGAGAGCTGTGTTTCCTTTCTCTCTTTTTCTGTTTTCCTCTTGCAGGTGGGAGAGGACATTTGGTCAGGCTGGTGCCACATAGACCTAGGCACTGATGACACAGTAGAAAACTGAAAACACTTACTCTCAGGCAGTTGTTTTCAGCCAGGAGGTGGGAAGGAGGGGGAATATTCAAATCATTTGGGAACTTTTAAAAACGCTCATTCTTGGAACCCTATTAGCTTCAGCTTCTATTTAGTAACCACAGCTGTGCTAGTGGTGGTGGTGGTGGTAGTAGTAGTACTCATAACAGTCATTAATCCATGACCATTAGCCACTAGTTCTTTTTATCTATAGAGTGTTTTATCTTTCACAAATGTAATTTTTCCAAAGAATCTTTTTTATTTTTTCTAATGGAATATCTTTTTTATTTTTTCTAATGGAATATCTTTTTTATTTTTTCTAATGGAATATCTCTTTTATTTTTTCTAATGGAATATCTTTTTTATTTTTTCTAATGGAATATCTTCTTTATTTTTTCTAATGGAATATCTTTTTTATTTTTTCTAATGGAATATCTTCTTACATATTAATGGACATCAATGTCCTACACAACAGTTTGGAAAACTATTCTGCAAAATTCAGGTAAAACTTTTTGGCATTCAAAGCACTTTTTTTGGTGCCACCTTTGTGTGTGTGTGTGTGTGTGTGTGTGTGTGTGTGTGTGTGTGTGTTTTAATAACTTCCCATAGTTAAATTCTATCAGTTCTTCAAGACTTGTTCAAATCTTACTATCCCTAGAAAGTTTTCTCCTTATTTTCCTCTTTCATCATCTTCCATGATGCTGATTCATACCTCTTTTATATCACTTAACATTGACTATATTCTATTCTATATACAGTTATTCATTTTTTTTCTAGTACAAGGATCCACGAGGGAAGGTTCTGTGCACAATCCATTTTTGTGCCTAACATAGTGTTCTTAACACAGTAAGAAATAAATGGCAATGTCAACTGACAGTTAATCGTTAATATAATCATGTCTACTCTGAGTGCATAAGTCATTTATTTCCATAATTCAGTTGTAACTTTTTTAAAAAAAATAATCTACATTTGTCCCTTTACTATGTCTCCCATGCACTCCATGTGGACGTCTGTAACTTTCCCTCAAGTCTTCAAAAGCTTATCGACTGAATGGTCGATTAATCCTCCAGGATGGAGAAATTTGCCAGAGGGTTAAGAGATTTAAATCATTCCCAGAGCTCCATTTTGAAAGAGAGATTGCTAAGTTTCAAAATGTTTGTGAAACGCTCTGTGCACTGATGAGAGAGCAAGCAAGATAGTGAGAGCAGGTTCAAGGCCATTCTCCAGTGGTTCTCTAAAAAGCTGAAATGCCTCAATTGGGGTCAGAAACCTTAATCTTTGCTATCATAGTTTTTATTGCTCTGGCATGTTTTGATACACTCCAGAGGGAAGTGTCATCTTATCTAGCTTATTCCACAGGTCAGAAAACTGGCTTGTAGAGAGTATGTTAAAGTAAGAAGTGAAATAAAATCTTTATTGTACTCAGTCTTAGAATATGTATAAAGATATAATATCCTGATTATTATAGATTTATATGTAAATTATAGAAAGAATGAATTATGATATATATGTTTATTTTCAGTATTGATATTTTTACAATGTTACTTCACTTGAACCATTACTATAGTATAACAAATAAGTGAGATATAAATCTGAACACAAAGTAATACATTTCCATAAAACTTTACATTAAATAATTTTAAAAACCCTGCATCCAATAATGAAGCTCTTATGAAATTGCAAATAAATACAAGTAAATAATATTGAAAATGTTAATTCATGGTTTATGTAGACCAATAAAAGATCATTTCATGTTCAAAATATTGTCTTATTATTTAAATTATATATTATTATAACCTTACTGTTTGTCCATCTATTGCTATACCTGACACCTTAAGACTTGTTTGTGATTCATCCAAACAAACTTAAATAATTCACTGTAAGACTTCCTGTATCCTGGAGGGAGTGAAAAACTAGGTCAAGCCCGGTGCACATGGCTCAGTGGTTGAGCATTGACTTATGAACCAGGGCACAGTTTGATTCCTGGTCAGGCCACATGCCTGGGTTGTGGGCTCGATCCCAAGTAGGGGTGTGCAGGAGGCAGCCTATTGATGATTCCTCTTGTCATTGATGTTTCTATCTCTCTCTCCCTCTCCCTTTCTCTCTGAAATCAATAAAAATATATTTTCTCAAAAAGATAGGTCAAGCCGGAACCGGTTTGGCTCAGTGGATAGAGCGTCGGGCTTCGGACTGAAAGGTCCCAGGTTCGATTGCCGTTCAAGGGCGTGTGCCTAGGTTGCGGGCACATCCCCAGTGAGAGATGTGCAGGAGGCAGCTGATCGATGTTTCTCTCTCATCGATGTTTCTGACTGTCTGTCTCTCTCCTTTCTTCTCTGTAAAAAGTCAATAAAATATATATTAAAAAAAAAGGTAGGTCAAGAGACAGAAATAAATTTAAGAAAGAATGAGAGATTCAAGATTTTAATCTATAACATGAATATAAGAGCACAGTTTATACAGTGAAATTTATTCAAAGCTACAAAAACAAGTGAGAATGATGCAATATTTTGTCTGCATGGTAATATTATCTTCATAATGTTGGCCTGCCAAAATGTCATAAGCATTATCCCCACCCCACCCCAAATCATTGAGTTTACAATCACAATAAGAAAATAATGAGTTTTACAAAAATTTGAACAGTATAACTTTATTTTAAAATCTAATGGAGATGTCATAATGACTCTTTAAAGCAGTAAGAAAGGGTAGACAGTTTTTAAATTGATGGAAGTAAGATTTGCAAGAAGTGACTTTTTTAGAATTATACAACAGAGAGATTGGATGGAACTTAGTCCAGAAAATAATGAGAGTACTGAAATAATATTTTAAGGGAATGAAGGAAAAGTCTATAAATATCTTTGAATGCTTACTTTTGAGTATATTTATCTGATCTATGAATTATGAGGTTTCATTTTGAACTTGTTCATTCTGATCTGATAAAATATTTTTCATTTAGTTTGCCAGTATCTTGTCATCTACATAACTAATTAAAATACTGCTTTGTAAATATGAATTGTTTTAGAAAGTTTTAGAATTCTTCCTTATAATAAAATTTGCTGGCTGCTATTTTATTTATTTTTTATTTTTATTGCTGTTTTTTAGTTCTGAAAAAATCTAAAATAACAATAGTAAAATAATAATAATAATAATAATAATAATAAAGTGCCAGCATATCTCAGGGTAAATTGGAAAGAATGAAAGACAACTGAATGCCATGCTTTTGCTTGTCTTTTGTATGAAATGAAAATTTGTCACATTGATCCATGTAATCTTAGAAGATTAAATGTTACTTTGGTATGTTCAGTACAGCTTTTAATAAAATAAGTCTTATTTTAATATTATGGTTAAGATATTTGGATCTGGTTCTAGAAAAACAGCATGATATTCAACTTGCATGATTCTCTTTAAGGCTTATAATGCTCCTAATTTAAAAGGAAGCTAAAATTACAGAAAAGGTAATGATATTTGTTATTGTTCTAACTTTGTAATTATTCAATAAGAATTATTTCCATGTTTTAAACAGAAGTATTAAAAGAAAATAAATAATTTATATATTTTAATGGGACATTTTTTATCAATAATTTAAACATACTCTTTAGCCTAAGTTAGAAGGTGTTTATCAGGTAAGATGGGAATTTTTTTTTTATCAGGAGCCATAACAATTGAAAGGCCCTTAAAATAAATTCATGGTAGCTATAGATTACTATAGTCTATCAGCGGTTCTCAACCTGGGGGTTGCAACCCCTGAAAATTCATCCTGTATATCAGATATCTACATTATGATTCCTATCAGTAGCAAAATTACAGTTATGAAGTAGCAACAAAAATAATTTTATGGTTGGGGGTCACCACAACTTGAGGAACTGTATTAAAGGGTTGGGTCATTAGGAAGGTTGAGAACCATGGTATATGAACATATATCCCCAGTGTTGGACATAAGTTCTTGGCTTTCCTGGAGAGGCTTAGGTTATAAATATTTCTCTAGACGCACAAGAGTGTGGAGTGGAAGTATTGAAAGCGTTCATGCATAGTACAAGTTTAACTAACGTGAAGACTGTTTTGTCTTCTGCTTATAAAACAGAGTCTTAAGAATTAAAATTTAATGAAACATAAAGGGGCTAGGTCAATTATAACCTTTGACCCTACAAAAGGTCAAGTAGATGTAGTAGGTAAATCCAAACAAGCAAATAACAGTAGTACATATTTAATGATTGAGCTTCTCAGTATGCAAAGCATCATGCAAGAGGCTGAGTACAGCCACAGATGCATGGACCATTCTGCTTGAGCTTAGAAAGCTTTAAAATTGTTGAGGGAGACAATTCCTATACTCATAAAGCATCAAACCTCAAACAGTGCACTTCACAAGAGGCTATTAAAAGGAATATAAAAATAGTTTTGCATATAAGTGATCTTAAAAATGTAAAACACAAGAGCATATTCTGAAATAAAAGGGTTATTAAATAATTTTAAACACAGGGTTTACACTTTAAATTATTCTCTTTTTTGTGGACTAAAACAAAGCTGTCCTCTAGATTTTTAACACTCTCCATCATTTCTTAATGCTGTACTTCATCATCATCAATTTGTTTTCCTTTCAATTACTAAGGCTTGTCTGGTTTTCAAGACCCAAAAGGAAAAATGAGTAGCTGATTATGCTATTTGGAACATGTCAACAGAGACAAGGTAACTAATGGCATGGAATAGTTAATTAATGGTGTCCCCTGATGTGCCTTACTGTTCCAAAAGTGTTGTTTTTTATTAAGTTATTTCCAACTATGCGATTCTATTCATTTCAGAAATAATTTGAGAAGGTTCATGCTTAAAAATCTATTTAATCAGACATGAAGAAAAGAAAAAAAATACCAATGCAAGAAAAGCTATGATTAAGCACAGAAGAAATAATGAGCACAATCAAGAAAAGAGACTTTTTTAAATCTATCATATCCTGGTATCTTTTCAAAAACCTATCAGACTCTGCAAAAATTGTATCAGAAACTCCTTCAATTATATCCAGAACTGTGGGAAGACTTAGGATATGAACCCTGGAATAAAATAAAATGAGGAAGAATTATAGAGATCAATTTTATGTCTCTTTTCCATCTCTTATATACAAGAGAAAAATGATCTTTGTTATACAAGATCTTTTAAATGATCTTCTAAGAAATCATTTTAATCTCTCTCTCTTTCTCTCTCTGCATCCAGCACTATAACATTTGGTATTTTATGTTGTGCAGTTCAAACACCCCCCTCACCGCCCCCCCCACACACACACACACAATGTAGGGAGAAGGATAATATAATAGCATTATATTGGACAAGCACATTTTTTCTGAGCACTACATCCTGCTGCAAAAGATTTACCAAGAGGGCTGCTTTTTGGAGAAACGGGTCTTATTAAGGTACATTGAAAAGTTTTTTTAATCTTATTTCACCAGTAAAAATAGGTATAGATCAAGTGTTATGCTAACAATAGGTCTGTTCTCTTTTTTGTGTGTGTTTTTTATTGCAGTCAACTCTTTAATTCTGTGTTTTATATGTCTAAAATCAGAGAGATAACACTGCAAAAATATCAATTATCTTTTGCATTTAGCATGAATTTAAAAGGGAGTCACAATCAGTCTCTTTAGAGATTATGTAATTTTAGACTAAAATAATTTTACTCTCCTTGCTCATTTTTCTCTTTAAATGTTTTGAAACACAACATTAAAATTCTTCAACACTTTAAATGTTTATTTAGAAAGTAAAAATAGTGTTCTATTAATCATAAGGATTTGTTTTACTTTGGCTTTACATCCCAGCTATGCCATATTCTGTGATCTTGGAAAATTTCCCTAAATATCTGTGGCTCACCTCTGTGAGTGAAAAAATAAACCTTATAATAATCATAATCATATCTCTATATTTTAAACATTAATATGTATACATATTTTTCCTATTGTTGGGTAACAAATTACCACACATTTAGCAGTTTAAACAGTACACGTTTATTATCACACAGTTTCCATAGGTCAGGAGTTCGGGCATGCCTTAGCTAGGTATCTGCTCTTTAACCCTGATAGGAGTAGGGTTTCATCTGAGGCTCAAGATCCTCTTCCAAGTCCATGTGCTTATTAGTAGAATGCAGTCCTTACAGCTGTATGTCTTATGGTGGCTTGTTTCTTTACAACCAGCAAGAGATTTAGATTTCTGTCTCTGATCTCTAGACCCCCTTTTAAAGGTTTTACCTGATTAATTAAGGCCCAAGAAGGTCAAATTCCCTCTAAAAGTCACCTAATCAGGCACTTTAATTACACCTGAAAAATACCATATAATCATGACAATGGCAGTCCATTACTTTTGCCATATTCTATTGGTTCAAAGTAAATGAAAGGTTCTACCTACACTAGAGAGTAGGGGTTATAGTCACGGATTATTGGAAGTCATCTTAGAATTCTTTCCACTCTAGCTTTTCTGCCATCTGGATAAGTATCATTGACCTTCTGTTGGTTATTGAAGTTGTCACTCTCTTCTGACTCAGCCACCTCCCTCCCCAATTTTTATTTAGGCTTTTGCATGTCTGAGCACACACAATTATACTGTTACAACATGTGTGCCCCATTGTGAAGTGTCAGACAAGGCTTAGGTATGTTTGTTTTATTTGTGCTTATTGTGGAATAAATATTGTATAATAATAAGTAAATGAACTGTGTATTGAATTTTACCACTTTCATATTAGATTTCAATTTTAACAATGACTGTAAATTTTTGGTGCTAATTGCCTGATTTTTTGGGTAAGAAATGAAATCAGTTGTTAGGTATTAATAGTGATTTAACTTAGAGACAAACATTTGATACTGTCTTCTCAAGCATTTATATCAGTTTCATTGGAGAGTATACTAAATTTTCAATGGGCACTGATAAAAAAGAAATACCATTTAGAAGTACATATCAGAATGAATAAGACCTCTGAAAATTCTGCAATTGAAGCAAGATATAGCAATAGATGCTATGGCTGACATGGCAACAAAATATATGATCATTAAATTTTACTTTTATCAATATCATAAGCAATGACTGAGCTAAATATCTGAATATTTGGGGTGAGATTTTGCTTCATTCAAGGTTCTATTGTTTGTAAAAGTTTGAAAACCACAAATGAGTTTGAACATGACAGTATTAAAAAGTTGGGATCTATAGATAGTAAGTAAATCTCAGAAAATCAGGGGCCTTATCCTATATAATAAAGAGGGAATATGCTAATTTGTCCGTTACGGTGTCCGAGTCACAACCAGTCAACAGGTTGCACACACACAGGAACTGAGAGGCGGGGCGGGGACTCCTGCCCCCAGCGGAGGCACACCCAGGCCTGCCCAGGCTCACGTCCCACCCAGCACTGAGGTTAACCTTCCTGCCTGCATCCCCGCTCAGCGCTGAGGTGAAGCAGACAATAATGGAATTCCAGTCACGCCCAGTCAACGGTTGCACTTGCACAGGAGCTGGGGGGCAGGGGCGGGGGCGGGGACTTCCGCCCCCAGCGGAGGCCTGCCCAGGCCTGCTAATGTCCTGCCCAGCACTGAGGTGAACCTGCCTGCCTGTGTCCCTGACCTGGGACGTGACCCTGCCTGCCTATGTCCCTGCCCAGAGCTGAGGTGAAGCTGCCTTTCAGACTATAACTTCAGCCATCGAAGATCAAACTGTACACCCCAAACGCTTTCTCTTGGATGGTCCAGGTGGTAGTGGAAAAACATATCTTTATAAAGTTTTAATACATTATATTAGAGGTTGTGGTAGTACTGTTTTACCCAGAGCATCTACAGGAATTGCTGCAAATTTACTTCTTGGTGGAAGAACCTTTCATTCCCAATATAAATTACCAATTTCATTAAATGAAACTTCAATTTCTAGACTCAATATAAAGAGTGAAGTTGCTAAAACCATTAAAAAGACCAAACTTCTCATTATTGATGAATGCACCATGGCATCCAGTCATGCTATAAACGCCATAGACAGATTACTAAGAGAAATTATGAATTTAAATGTTGTATTTGGTAGGAAAGTTCTCCTTCTTGGAGGGGTTTTTCGACAATGTCTCAGTATTGTACCACATGCTATGCGATTGGCCATAGTAAAAATGAGTTTAAAGTATTGTAGTGTTTGGGGATGTTTCAGAAAGTTGTCTCTTAAAATAAATATGAGATCAGAGGATTCTGCTTATAGTAAATGGTTAGTAAAACTTGGAGATGGCAAACTTGATAACAGTTTTCATTTAGGAATGGATATTATTGAAATCCCCTTTGAAATGATTTGTAATGGATCTATTATTGAAGCTACCTTTGGAAATACTATATCTATAGATAATATTAAAAATATATCTAAATGTGCAATTCTTTGTCAAAAAAATGAGCATGTTCAAAAATTAAATGAAGAAATTTTGGATATACTCGATGGAGATTTTCACACATGTTTGAGTGATGATTCCATTGAGTCAACAGATGATGCTGAAAAGGAAATTTTTCTCATCGAATTTCTTTTTTTTTTTTTTTTTTAAATATATTTTATTGATTTTTTACAGAGAGGAAGGGAGAGGGATAGAGAGTTAGAAACATCGATGAGAGAGAAACATCGATCAGCCGCCTCCTGCACACCCCCTAGTGAGGATGTGCCTGCAACCAAGGTACATGCCCCCGACCGGAATCGAACCCGGGACCCTTCAGTCCGCAGGCCGACGCTCTATCCACTGAGCCAAACCGGTTTTGGCTCCCATCGAATTTCTTAATAGTATTACTCCTTCGGGAATGCCATGTCATAAATTAAAATTGAAAGTGGGTGCAATAATCATGCTACTGAAAAATCTGAATTGTAAATGGGGTCTTTGTAATGGTACTAGATTTATTATCAAAAGATTACAACCTAACATTACTGAAGCTGAAGTATTAATAGGATCTGCAGAGGAAGAGGTTGTTCTGATTCCAATAATTGATTTGTCCCCATCTGACACTGGCCTCCCATTTGAATTAATTTGATGACAGTTTCCCGTGATGCCAGCATTTTCGATGACTATTAATAAATCACAAAGTAGTAATATTCCTACCTGAACCCGTTTTCAAACATGGTCAAGTTATTTGTTGCTTTCTCTTGAGTTTGAAGAGCATGTGATGTTAGAGTTAAAGTTGTAAATACTTCATCACAAGGGAAATTAGTCAAGCACTCTGAAAGTGTTTAACTCTTAATGTGGTATACAGGGAGATATTAGAATAAGTTTAATCACTTTATCAGTCATTGTTTGCATCATTGTTGTTTTTATATCATGTTTTTGTTGTTTTTATATCATGTTTTTGTTGTTTTTATATCATGCCTCTGTTGTTATATCATTTTGTTACTGCTTATTTATTAATAAATTTATATATTATTTTCATATACATTTTACTAATTTCCTTTCATCTCTGATACTTCTATTATAGAGAAAGGGCAAATAGCAATATTAAAATATTTCCTCTAATTGCCTTTTAATGTGCATGAATTTCTTGCACTGGGCCACTAGTCAGATAATAATTAAATTGAATGATTTATTTGATGGAATTTATGGAGTTATTTTATAATGGAATATATCCACCCAATCTGATCAATGAACTACTGATATCACCTCTTCTGGTGGTGGTTCATTGTACCCAATTAAGACCCTGTGTATGCTCTCCTTCAATGATATGTAATAACTTGTTTGGTGTGGCTGAGTTAGTCATATATCTGAATAAATAACTCACTGGCCACTACTATCTTACTATGTGCATTTAACCAGACACAACTGGGTCTTTCTACTGTCAGCAATAATGTTAATTAACTGCAGGGTTCATAAGGTCCATGGTACAATTTTCTAAACACATAGATCCCTTGGTGTATAGCTCCTAAGTGACAAAGCTTCCTCTCCAAGAATGGAGCCTGGAAGTCTCCAGACCTAGGTTTCTCAATGTGTTCTTGTTTTCAAATCACATCCTATCTAATAAAGATGGAATATACAAATTGACCATCACACCGTCACAAAGATGGTGGCACCCATAGCCACAAGATGGTGGTGCCCAGTCGCCTTAGCCCCCCTGGAGTCCCCCAGTCCTTTCAGCCCCACTGGGGGAGTGGCAGGTGCACGGTGTGGCTGGACCCGCCCTCAGCCTCCCAGCTGCCCAGGGCCATAATGAGGCACAGGCAAGCCTCAGATGGCGGCTGCCCAGCCGATGCCTGAGAAGCAAGCAAGCTTTGGATGGCAGCTGCCCAGCCGACGCCCAAGGCACAGGCAAGCCTCAGATGGCGGCTGCCCAGCCGATGCCCAAGGCACAGGCAAGCCTCAGATGACTGCTGCCCAGGCAACGCCCAAGGCGCAGGCAAGACTTGGATTTCAGCTGCACAGCTAACAACCAAGATGCAGGCAACCTCTGATTTTGACTGCCCAGCCACCCAGGGCCGCCCAAGGCTCAGGTAACCAGGGCTAGCCAAGGCTTGAGCTGCTGGCAGTGGCAGCAGCAAAGGTGTGATGGGGGCGTTGCCTTCCCCTGAGGATTCCTGGACTGTGAGGAGAGGGGACAGGCCAGGATGAGGGATGCCCCCCCTCCAGTGCATGGATTTTCATGCACCGGGCCTCTAGTTGTGGTATAATTAAAGTAAACAAAGCACACACAGAGAGTACAGTTTGATCAGTCTGAACATATGTACATACCACATTCAAGAAAATGAACATTCCCGTTATCCTCAAAAGTTTCCCTGTGCCATTTTTTTTAAATCCCTCTTTCTAAACTCTTTCCCACAGGAACACTAATCCACTTTCTTTATTAAGGATTAACATTTCTGGACATTTATATAAATGATCATACTATATGTGCTCTTCTTTTGGTTGGCTTCTTTCAGTCAACTGCAGACAGTCCTCGGGTTATGTTGGACTTGACATAGGTCATTTCATGGTTATGTTGCCATCTCCCATTTATTTATTTTAAAAAAAAGGTTCCATCATTTCGATGTATGTACATACGTGTTTTATGTTTTTTATTATTTATTTGCCACAAGTAAAAGTCAGGAATTATTAATTATTTCTTTAATTTTATTTTACTGTTTCACTTCATTACTGTTGTGTATGTGCTCCATGTGAGTGATGTAGGTGCTTATGTAGGTGGGTTTCGACTTACGGAGAAAATCAAGTTACATTGCACTGTAGGAACAGATCTCCAATATGTACATACCACATTCAAGAAAATGAACATTCCCATTATCCTCAAAAGTTTCCCCGTGCCATTTTTTTTAAATCCCTCTTTCTAAACCCTTTCCCACAGAAACACTAATCCACAGGACCTACTGTACTTATTTTAAGATGCATCTATGTTGTAATAAATATCAGTACTGGATTTATTTTTATTGCTGGGTAGCATTCTACTGAATGGATGTAAAATATATGTTAATATATTTTTGACAATTTAGAGATTTTTATATAAATATTCATCAATTCACCTAATTATTTTGTAATGGCTACATAGTATTAAAATGTGTCTTCTGAATATTAATAAAGCACTTAATATAGTTAAACTTAGTTTTAATATTCAGTGAATTATTTTTTTAATTCCTTGGAAATTAGTTGTTCAAAATATTTGACTCAAGAGACCTTCTGTTTATTCTCTGACCATAGTCAACAACCAAGTTTTTTGGGGAAAAAGAAAAAAGAAAGAAAAATGAGATAACATTAGAAGCTTTTCAATTTGCCTATATTTTATCAAGTTGACTCTATAATTTTAGATGATTTGTTATACTTTTTCTTCCAGCTTCATAAACAATATTCATAGTGCAATCACATAAATTTAAATGCTAGGATGAAGGGGTTAAAAGGGGGGGATGGGAGACATCTATAATATTATCAACATCAACAATAAAAATATATATTAAAATAAATACATAAATTACTTTGGCTAGTCATTTTTCCCTTTACTTATTTGTCAACCCCTAAGTAATTGTTTTTGATAAATTTTAATATTTCTTTCTATTCTTTTATTATGCCTTCTCTCTCTCTCTCTTTCTCTCTCTCTCTCTCTCTCTCTCTCACACACACACACACACACACACACACACGCAAATGCTTTAGGATGTTGAGGAAGTACTATGCTCTATGAATAAATTTTCTGAGACTTGCATTTTATTAAGAACAGTTCAATAGGCTTGACAATGTTCCACTCCCTTTTTGATAACAAAATGACAGACTAATTAAAAGTGCAGAATAAAAAAAATAACATCCACTCCTTTGACTGCTTTTTTCTATTGATACAGGAGCGAGGTGGTTTCCCCAGTGCCTTATTCCCAGTGCCATGTGGGTGGTTAAGCAATCAACAGTCTTTGTTTTATATTTTCTGGCAGCAGTGCATTCTATAGAGCAATAGACTCCGTCTAATCCCTTACACTTTCTCCAAGTTTTATAACTAAATAACCTTTTTAAATAAAATATTGCAACAGTCCTGCATTTTGAGGATGTAAGTGCTATTTTCTAAAAGGTCAATTCAATCTGGGAAATGTTTTCAGTTTAGACAATACATTATACACTGTAGAAACCTGTGGCAATTTTCAGCACCACTAACAAGGGGAAGTTAATTTCAGTCACTCACAATAAGATGGCAATGTGGTGACATTCGAAGCCTGGACATGGGCTCACATTCATTGCAGGTGACTGACTGCTGTGCAGCGAAGACCTTTTTCCAACTGCCACTTGAATTTTAGATATAAATATGTGATTTACAGAATGAGTGAGACCCCATTATCTGAGTGGCAATATTCTTTTACAGCAGGCAATGATTAAAATACCTCACATTAATAAATCCCTAGGAAACCAACTATCTCACATTTGCTCAACAATTGTATCTGTTAGCAGTCATTATCTCTGAATTACAGTGAGCCACTGTCTTTGTTTCATTTTCCAGATCTATGTTCTTGTCCATCAAAAACCATGGCGGTTGTGCCACACAGTAAAGCAGCGAATTTATGAAACATCTCTCTGAAGTGCATGCTTGTTTCATAATCCTGATTCCTTATCTTTATTCACTTCAAAATATATGGAACTGTCAGCACGAGGGTCAGAAGATTGCAGCGCATCCTTTGTTTCCTTGCTAGTGTTTTTATTTAACTTGAAAAATAAGCCGCAGCATCAAGGGAGTGATAACATAAAGGACATACAGAGCCACAGTGGCATAAACATGGCAAACACACATCTCCAGTTATACTGTGGGAAAGGCTGTCCTATCAAATCATAAAAAGAAGTTTACTTCAGTAACTCACACACCATCTTCATTAAAACTTCTAGAAAAAGAAATGATACTCAAGAGCTTTAACATAACAAAAAAGTTCCTCTCCTCTCTGGAATTCCTCATCCTATCGCCTGGCTTTGGACCTTCAGACATCACCTTCAGGCATCGTGTACGATGAGTGTGATTCTCTTGTAGACGCACTTAGCATTTTTAAACGACCTGGGCTTAAAGCCAGCAAAACTCATAGTGTATTAGACCTTGTAAAAAGCAGGAAGTCACTTGGAAATGTTATAAATGAAGGAATTGGCGGTTTTAAATGGAGGAACACACTCTTGAAGAGCTGGTGAAAGTGGAGCCGTTTTACAGTGGGATCAGGGCAGCCTTCAGGAGGAACCCCTCCGAAGGTCTCCCCTGGAGCACTTGGGATGTTTGAATCGGACAAAACAACCTTGGCCTGGGCCAGAGCAGCACTGTCTTCCAAACAACTGTCTGCAAAACCACAGGGAAGCAGACCTCCTGACCACTGCGGCTGATAATTAAGGCGTTTTTTAGAATCAGTAAACAGCCATGTATGTATAAGTAAAGAAGAACTTACCTTATTAGCACCAATAGAAATTCCTTTTTTTTTATAAGCTTCTAATTATTTCCCTTCCTCTTCTCATACAAAGCCCTTGCTTTCACCCAATAATTGGAATACTATTTCGGTTTCTGCCTGAATCAGTACAAATAAAGGTTTGTCGCCTCACTTTGGCTTTTTATTTTCAGGTTAACAACCTCATGAAAACCAGCAAAAGGAATATACAAATGGCCATCAACCGCACATTCTTATTATAGAGGGCTGTGATTTGGAACTACTTACAGATTTAGAGTCCAAATATCCTTTAGTTTCATTCCATCAATTAAGAAAACATGTCTTTTTAATTTTTTTTTTCTGTATAAGTTGGAGGAGGAACAAACCTTCATCTACCCTCTAGGTTCTCCTGGCTGGTCTAATAATCAAATAGATATGAGACAGATTAGCAATGGAATTGGAGACATACACATGTATGGTGGTTAGCATAGGCAGCTGGAAGTTAAAGAGAAGGGTGCTGGAGCCTTACTGAGTCTGGCAGTTACAGCTTCAGAGACCACACAGAAAAACCACATCCTCTGCCAAAGGGAACTTAATCCCTGGAAGATCAGCTTTCTGACCTCCCCAGGGGACACTCTGCCATTACCCAGGGAGGGGGAGGGGAAAGTCCTTTGCTAGGCACATGCACAGTAAAAACCAAGATGGCACAGGGAGGAGGTAAGCACATGTGCAATAGAAACGAGATGACACAGCAAAACCGTAGGAGTCAAAATGACAACAAAAGGGGTGGAGTCTAGCCTGAAAAAAATCTAAGAAAATAATTAGATTGGACAAGGGCAGAGGGCACTGGAAAGTCCAGGAAAGAGATTGGTTAGGAGGAGGGCCCAGCACAAGCCCAGGAAAATTGAGGAAGTAGGTTGCAGAGCCTAAAAAAGATCCTGCTTCTTTCCCCAAACCAAGAAAATATATGGAGAATTATCAGGCATCTCAAGCAGTGGCTGCTAGAGCCTGCCTGCCATGTACAGCCCCCACGGTACATTATTTCCCTTCACCCCAATAAATCCTGTCACTAAGCTTAAACTTCTCCCACATGTGTGCCCTTTGAAATTCCTTTCTCTGCATACCATAAGAAGCTATTTTTACTTGCAACATGGGAACCCTGCATACATGAGAGAATCAGAGATCCCACATGAAGGAGAGGTTCAAAGACAGAAAGTGTGATTGAGGCATATAAGACATCCTGAGCTAGGGATGAGGTAATGCACCTTAGGGGCATGAAAGGGTTATGAAAGATGATAAGAATAGCCATTTAGTAAATAGAAGTTGTCCCTGCCCATATGCATAGGTCCATAGAAGTTAACTGTGATAATATCTTATCATGGGCAAGGTCCCTAAGTCAAATTTTTCTAGTTAGTTAAATGGAGGAGCAGATGTTTCTTTTGTGCCTGCAAATAACATTGCCTTTAGCTCAAAGTAATCAACATACCATTGAGGCACATCCTGGGGTGGCTTGTTCTGAACCCACACAGCTATTATATATTAACTAAAGGCCCAGTGCCCAAAATACATGCACTGGGGTGTGTGTCCCTCAGCCCAGCCTGTACCCTCTCCAGTCTGGGACCCCTCAGGAGATGTCCGGCAGTCGGACATCCCTCTCACATCCGGGACTGATGGCTCCCAACCAATCACCTGCCTGACTGATTGCCCCTAACTGCTTTTTCCTGCCAGCCTGATCACCCCCTAACTGTTCCCCTGCCAGCTCATTTCCAAGGCTCTCCTGTTTCTTCTATTTTTAAAAAATAATCAGCTCAAAATAATCCTTATGCCAAAAAGACATATTTTTAGGGTGGCATATTCTGCTCCCTTTCAGGAAATATTTGTGGTTGTTTTTGTTATTTGATTTTTAAAATATTGCTTTCATTATCTGCATTTTATAAATGTTGAATTATGGCTTCTTATGTTTCATTCCAAATATAAATCTTTATAATATCTTTGCCAATTTTTTATTCATCTCCACAATTTTATAATGATGTTGGCATTGAACAGTCACCAAGGATTTTCATAACAAAAGTAAATGCACTGAATATCCTTCACCCTCCTCTAATAATTTATCAGCATTTCCCTAGAACCAAGGGGAGTTATTTAATTTTCTTGCAGCGCTGGTTTGTTTAGAGCGGGGATGGGGAACAACCCAGGGCCTGCATAAGGCCCACAAAATATTTGGTCTGGCCCTGCCAAGGCATTAGGAGTGAGATAATTAAATGTTTGAGCAAATATAGCAGACTAATTTTTAAGTTGACAATTTTGTATGGCCAGCAAATGATGTTATAAACATCCAAATGGCATAGAAAAGTTCCCTGCCCTGGTTTAGAGCCTTGTTCACAAGCAAATTATCTGGTTTCAGCACTGCTCCTTTCCCAAAACCAATAAAATATATTTGCTTCTAGAGCCTGCCTGCCCTGTACATCCCCCAGGGTACATTATTTCCCTTCACCCCATGTCTTTGGGAAGCTATGTTAGGCATTCAATATACTTAGAAGTGAGTATAATTTTTACAGAGTACAAATACGAAATGCCATGAGCCTCTTTGTTCTCCATATTTAGATCTAAGTAAACTATTTATTGAATCTTGTGGGACATTTAGGTCCAAGCTTCACTGGTAATATTTTCTGAGAAAAATACAATAGGTTTAGGGGCAACTATCACTGCTCCTAATTAATCATTACCTCTTGCTCCATATTTCACGCATCAGCAATATTACTTTCCATAGCTTAGTCCTTCCATGTATTATTTCTAGTTTGCTGTGGTCTGAATATATGTACCCCCACCCAACCCTACAAAGTCATATTGTTAAACCCCAATGCCCAAGGTGATGGTATTAAGAGGGAGAGCTTTTGGGAGGTGATTAGGTCATGAGTGTGGGGTGCTTATGAATAGTAGTCGTGTCCTTACAAGAAGAGTCCAAGAGAAGTCCCTTGTCCCTTCTGCAGTGTGAGAACACAAGGAGAAGTCTACAACCAGAAGAAGGGCTTCACGCAACTGTGTCAGCACCCTGATTCTGGACTTCCAGCCTCCAGGACTGTGAGGAATAAGTTTCTGTTGTTGATGAGCTACACAGTCTGTGCTATTTTGTTACAGTTATCCTAAGACACAGCTGGAAAACTGACTAGACATTTAAGAGATTCAGAGAAAACTAATGACTCTTATTTCCCCTTTACCATATCCTGTCGTCTATGGCCCAACTTTCACAATCTCAAAAAGCAGTGTCACCCTTTGCCCATCAGATAATTTTCATTCTGCTCTTCTTTTCATATCTCATGTCCAGTGCAACACTAAGTTCTTTAGAATGTACTTCCAAAATATATCTTAAATGTATTCTTATCACTGCTTGGTTCAAGATGCCACCATCTGTCTTCCAAATGTCTGCACTAGTTCCCTGACTGGTGCCCATTCTTGCCACTTCTAGTCCATCTGCTCTTTCTATAGATTAAATTCTATCATGCCACTTTTCAGGTTAAAATTTTCCAGCAGACCTTTATTATATATAATATAAAATCAAAATCTTTATGATTTCAAGCTTCTCCCTTTCTTTTTTCCCCTATTTTCTCATTTATTGTACTCTGTCATCCTGACTTTTCTGTGCTTGAACACAGGGAGTCGTTTTGACTTTCAGGATATTTATAATTGTTATTTTTAAGCAGTTATTCAGTTTAAACTTTCTCCCATTATATTTTATCTTCTTATGAGAACATGTTTGTACTTATTATTATTAACATTGTCTTATTAGATTATTAAAAAGGTATGTGAATTCCTTGAAAGAGTCACAATTCAGTCTGTTTTATCTACATTGCTTATCCAATACTTTAAAAATGTTGAATAAATATTTGTTTACTGAATTGTTAACTCACAAAATTCATCCTGGGGCCATTTGGGAAAGAAAACATTGTCTTTCAAAATCTTCTACATGTTCCACTTCAGGAAACTAATAGATACAAAGGAAAACATATTAAACTGAGAAATTTACTATAGTGACACAGTTGTAATTATATCACTACAGCAAAACTAGAGGGACTAAAAATGTTAAGTTGTTAATTCCATTTTCAAAATATTATTAGGACTTGCCAGAATGCACTTGATTTTTTTTAAAATAATAAGCACAGTAAAATGTTTTGTTAAGTAGAAACTAAATGTTTTCTTAGGCATAAGTTAAATTGAGCAGGCAAAAGAAAGACATCTTTATGTCTTCCATTTGAGCTGAAGAATGTATCATTACTCATAACTTCTATAACTTCTTTCTTTTTAATTGTTAATATTATCAATAACATAATCTAATAGAATCTTAAGTCAACATAATAATATTATTATATAACATTATTATATAAGCTCTATTTAAAACTTGCTAATTTTTAAAAAATATTACTACTGAAGGAATTATTTCCAGGTGAAAAATAGTCTGGGAGGGGTGGGTGCAGCGTGGAGGAGATCAATGAGAAAAGAAGAGAGGGGCCATCCATAATACTTTCAGCAATAAAGATAAACTTTAAAAAATATTTAAAATGCAAATTTCAAACTTTTCAAGGAAAATATGTGATCAATTTTTAGTATGCCAGATTGTCCAACAAGATGTTGGAAAATTAGAAATAGGACATTAATGGTGAATACAAGAGGAAAAGGGGTGTGGGGAGAGGTAGAAAAGGCTAAAAGGGAGATAAATGGTGAAGAAAGGAGATTTGATATGTGGTGGTAGAACACACAATACAATATACAGAATATTAATTATATAATTGTACACTTGAAACCTATATAATTGTATTAACAAATATTACCCCCAGTAAATTCAATAAAAAGAGGGGGGAAATGAAAAATAGCCCATCTTTCTAATAACTTCATTATGGATCTCCCTTTTGAAATATTTTTATTATCATTGTCTGTCTACATAAAATTGTCACTACAGATCTAAAGCAATCATGCTATTCTGAGGACTTTAATATATATGATGTGTAACTCTCTTAGAATTTGTTGTCCATATTTTTGACACTGTACATATAGTAGGCTATATAAATAATGTGTATAGAAATCTTGAAGATTAGATAGAAGAATAACTAAACTGAAAACACATTAATCTCTATACTGAAATTAAGCAAATATCTTTAAACTTAATTAAAATGAAATTTAAAGAAAAAATTATAGCCAGATGAATTTAACATGCTAAACATTTCAATTTAAAAATATCTTGCCCTTACCATTTGCAACAGTATGGATGGACCTGGAGAGCATTATGCTAAGTGAAATAAGCCATTTGGAGAAAGATAAATATCACTTGATCTCCCTCATTTGTGGAATATAATGAATACCTAACATAAACTCAATATAAAAATAGAGCCAGAGGAAAAAAATATGTTAGAATATAATTGAAGTAATCCTGTTATTTGCATATTTTTAATATTTCCTACAACTTTTGTGCTATTATACTATGTTAGTACAGTTTTGGTAATATTAAAAATCTTTTTTTCTTGAAAAAAAAATAAAATAAAAAAAAAATAAAAATATCTTGCCCAAACCGGTTTGGCTCTGTGGATAGAGCGTCGGCCTGCGGACTGAAGGGTCCCAGGTTCGATACCGGTCAAGGGCATATACCTTGGTTGCAGGCACATCCCCAGTAGGAGGTGTGCAGGAGGCAGCTGGTCGATGTTTCTCTCTCATCGATGTTTCTAACTCTCTATCCCTCTCCCTTCCTCTCTGTAAAAAATCAATAAAAATATATTTTAAAAAAATATCTGGATTAGGGCCTAAATCATTTTTAGTAGATCCCATATTAAACAAAATTATGTAATCTTTATGTCAGTGCTTCTTGGCATTTTTTTTATCTTAAGAAGTGACATATATTAATAATAGCAATGAAATTGTCCCCATTAACTAAATCACTAAATTCATGATACCTTTGTGGTTAAAAATAGTTTGTGCTAGATAACACATTATTATTTAATAGCCATATAAGAAATATTAACCATAAGCTACCTTGTTTTTCATATTATTTATCTTGTTTTTTATAACCCACTAAATCTAAATCTTTCTCTACGAAGTCATTTACAAAATAGAAAAGTCCTTAAAGTAGTTCAAAAATGCTGACACAGCTCAGCTGGTGGGGCTAGGTTGGTTGAGTGTCATTCTGTGCACCAAGAGGTTGCTGGTGTGATTCCCTGTCAGGGCACATGCCTAAATTGCAGGCTCCATCCTAGGTAGGGGGTGTGCATAAGGCAGATGATAGATGTTTCTCTCTCATTAATGTTTCTACATCTCTCTTCCTCTCCCTTTCTCTTTCTCTAAAATCAATAAAAACATATTTTAGCCTGGCCTGCATGGCTCAGTGGTTGAGCATCAACCTGTGAACCTGGAAGTCATGGTGATATTCCCGGTCAGGGCACATGCCTGGGTTGTGTGCTCAACCCCTACTGTGGGGTGTACAGGAGGCAGCTGATCAATGATTCTTGCTCATCATCGATGTTTTTATCTCTCCCTCCCTCTTCATCTCTCTGAAATCAATAAAAATATATCTTAGAAAATGCTGGCACAAACTCTGAGAGTGGATTTTGAGGCCATGGAAGTCTAGTAAATGTGACCATAACAGTCATGCAGGTCTTAAGCACTCTGCTATTCATCAGCATCCAGAATCTCGCCATCTGTCTCTTCTTCAGATGCAAAATTCTAAAGGCACAGGTAAGCTATGATTTAATTTCAGTGCATCCCAGGAGATCACTTGATGCCTTTTAACTTCTTTTGATGTAGTGTCAAAAAGGTAGAGATGAAGGGTAGGAGAACTGGTAGAGAGCTAATTCCTTTGTATTCTTCTCAGAAAAAAAAATAGGTCTGCTTGTAATCATTAGAAATTTTTCTCAAATTGTTGCTGCCATGATGTTATTGACATCTATTTTACATCTCTGACATTTTTTCTTATTTGAAATTAAATTCTATTTTTCAACTTTTTATAGTATCTGCATATTTAAAATTTACATATTCACCTCTAATATATATCTAAATAATGTTGACCATGTTCTCTTAATATCAATTTTCCTTCCAAACATGTCAATTTAATTCCAAAAGTGCAAAACTAATGTCTAATATATAGTTGACTCACTGAACTGAATGTATAAGTGTTGAAATCTCTATAATTTCTACATCTTCAGGGCTCTCTTAAAATAACATTCTCATTTAATAATATATTTAAAATAGCTGATCACTGGAAGATTATTCTTCCTAGTATGTCATTTTTATGTGATTGTTCTATAAGAACCTTTGGTTGCTCTGTTTCTTTATTATCTAAAACCTGCATATTTTTGTTTGGATTTTAAGATATTTACTCTGTGGGGTGCTTGTTAAACTACAGCCTTCTGAACCCACTCCCAGGAGTTTCTTTCTTTCATTTTTTTAAATATATTTTATTGATTTTTTACAGAGAGGAAGGGAGAGAGAGAGAGTTAGAAACATCGATGAGAGAGAAACATCGGTCAGCTGCCTCCTGCACACCTCCTACTGGGGATGTGCCTGCAACCAAGGTACATGCCCTTGACCGGAATTGAACCTGGGACCCTTCAGTTCGCACCAAGCCAAACCAGCTAGGGGTCCCAGGAGTTTCTGATACAGTAGTGCAGCCCAAGCAGTTCCCAGGCACCGCTGATGCTGCTGGCCAGGGAGGTGCTCTGAGAACTCTTTGGGAGAAGAGACATAGAGACAGTGACACAGAAGCCAGATAGCAGATATTGGAGATACATTGCTACACACTAAGGCTACCAGAAGCTAGAAGAGGCAAGGAGAAAGAGATCTACATAACCAAATACCCAGAGAAGAGAAATCATTGGGAGACAAAGAAACAGCCCGCATATGAAGAAAAGGAGGCATCACCAGAAAAGGAAGTAAATGGAATGGAGGCAAGCAATATGTCAGAGAAAGAATTCAGAGAAATGGTCATAATGTCACTGAAAAGAATGGAAGACAAATTCAACAATATGTGTAAGAACCAAGAAAAAATGAAGAAGAACCAAGAAGAAATGAAAAATGACATCGCTGCTATAAAGAACTCAATAGAAAGCATCAACAGTAGACTAGAAGAAGCAGAGGACCACATCAGTGAGCTAGAAGACAAGGTAGAAAAAAATACCCAAGCAGAGCAGCATCTAGAAAAAAAAAACTTAAAAAACAGGAGAGCCTAAGGGAACTTTGGGACAACACAAAATGAAACAACGTCTGCATAATAGGGGTCCCAGAAGGAGAGTAAACTGAGCAAGGAATAGAAAACCTGTTTGAAGGAATAATGACAGAAAACTTCCCTGATATAGGGAAGAAAAAACTCACACAAATCCAAGAAGCTCACAGAGTTTCAAACAAAATGAACCCCAAAAGACCAATGCCAAGGCACATTATAATTAAATTGGCAAACATCAATGACAAAGTAAGAATCTTAAAAGCGGCCAGAAAGAGACAGAAAGTTACCTACAAAGGACCCCCCATCAGACTAGTGACTGATTTCTCAACAGAAACACATCAGGCCAGAAGGGAATGGAATGAAATATACAAAGCCATGCAAAGCAAGGGTCTGAATCCAAGAATACTGTACCCAGCAAGGCTATCAATCAAAATTGAGGGTGAAATCAAGAGCTTCACAGACAAAAAAGGACTACGGGAGTTTATTACCACCAAACCAGCAATGCAAGAAATGCTAAAGGGTCTGCTGTAAAAAGAAAAAATAGGAAACACAGAAGGAACACAGGGGTAAAGAATAAAAATGGCAACAAACAAGTATCTATCAATAATAACTTTAAATGTAAATGGATTAAATGCCCCAATCGAAAGACATAGGGTAACTGAGTGGATAAGAAAATATGACCCATTTATCTACTGTCTACAGGTAACCCACCTCAGAAAAAAGATGCACACAGACTGATGGTGAAGGCTTGGAAAAAGGTTTTTCAGGTGAATGGAAATGAAAAAAAAGCTGGGGTAGCAATACTTATATCTGACAAATTAGATCTCAAAGTGAAGGACATAAAAAGAGATAAGGAAGGCCACTTCATAATACTAAAGGGAGCAATCCAACAAGAAGAATTAACTCTGGTAAACATATACGCACCCAATATAGGAGCACCCAAATACATAAAAAAAACTTCTGGAGGATATCAAGGGAGAGATTGACAGCAATACAATCATAGTAGGGGACTTTAATACCTCACTATCACCATTGGACAAATCCTCTAAACAAAAAATCAGCAAAGAAACATCAATCCTAAATAACTCACTAGAACAGATGGAATTAATTGACATTTTCATAACATTTCACCCCAAAGCCACAGAATATACATTCTTCTCAAGTGCACATGGGTCATTTTCAAAGATAGACCATATATTGGGTCCAGGCAATGTCTCTTCAAATTCAAGAAGATAGAAATCATATCAAGCATCTTCTCAGATTTCAATGGCATAAAACTAGAAGTCAACTACAATAAAAACAATAAAAAAAACCAAACGCCTGGAGGCTAAATAGCATGCTATTAAATAATTACTGGGTTACCAAAGAGATCAAAGAAGAAGTAAAAAGCATCATAGCAACAAATGACAATGAAAACACAACAATCCAAAATCTATGGGACACAGCGAAACCAGTCTTGAGAGGGAATTTTATAGCTCTACAAGCCTACTGCAAAAAACAAGATACAATGGTAATAAATTACCTAACCCTACAACTCAAAGAGTTAGAAAGAGAGCAATAAGAAAAGCCCAGTGTAAGCAGAAAGAAGGAAATAATAAAGATCAGAGCAGAGACAAATGAAATAGAGACAAAACCAACAAACAAACAAACAAAAAAAGATCAACAAAACCAAGAGCTGGTTCTTTGAAAGGATAAACAAGATTGATGAACCTCTAGCCAGGCTCATCAAGAAACAAAGAGAGAGGACCCAAATAAACAAAATCAGAAATAAAAGGGGTGAAATAACTACCGATCCCAAATAAATGCAAATAATTATGAAAAAATACTATGAACAATTCTATTCCAACAAAAAAGACAACCTAGATGAAATGGACATATTCTTAGAAAAATACAAGCTCCCAAAACTCAACCAAGAAGAATAAAAAAACCTGAATAGGTTGATAACTACCAAAGAAATTGAAACAGTGGTCAAAAATCTTCCAGCAAACAAAAGCCCCGGTCCAGACAGCTTTACAAGGGAGTTCTACCAAGCATTCAAAGAAGAACTAAAACCTATCCTACTCAGGCTTTTCCAAAAAATTCAGGAGGAAGGCACACTTCAAAGCTCTTATTATGAAGCCAGCATTACCCTAATTCCAAAATTAGATAAAGACACCACAAAAAAAAGAGAACTACAGGTCAATATCCTTGATGACCATAGATGCTAAAATCCTCAACAAAATTCTAGCAAATCGGATTCAGCAATACATTAGAAAGATCGTATACCATGACCAAGTGGGATTTATTCCAGGAATGCAAGGATGGTACAATATCCACAAATCAATAAATGTGATACATCACATAAACAAACTGAGAGATAAAAATCACATAATCATATCAACTGATATGGAAAAAGCATTTGACAAAATCCAACATTCTTTCTTGATAAAAACTCTCAGCAAAGTGGGAATAGAGGGATCATACCTCAACATAATAAAAGCCCTATATGACAAACCTACAGCCAACATCATACTCAATGGGCATAAACTAAACCCATTTACCCTAAGAACAGGAACAAGACAGGGATGCCCACTTTCACCACTCCTGTTCGACATAGTACTAGAAGTAGAGATCAGACAAGAAGAAGAAATAAAAGGCATCCAAATTGGAAAAGAAGAAGTAAAACTTTCCTTATTTGCAGATGACATGATACTATACATAGAAAACCCCAAAGACTCCATCAAAAAACTACTAGACTTAATAAATGAATTTGGCAATGTAGCAAGATACAAAATTAATGCCAAGAAATCTATGGCCTTTTTATACAGAAGTAATGAACTTACAGAAAGAGAAATGAAAAAAAAAATCTCATTTACCATTGCACCAAAAAAATTAAGATGCCTAAGAATAAACTTAAACAAGGACATAAAAGACCTGTACTCAGAAAACTACAGGACATTGAAAAAAGAGAGAGAGGAAGACATAAACAAATGGAAGAACATACTATGTTCATGGATTGGTAGAATCAACATTATTAAAATGTCCATACTACCTAAAGCAATCTATAGATTCAATGCAATACCTATTAAAATACTAATGGCATATTTCAAAGATCTAGAACAAACTCTCCAAAAATTCATATGGAACAAAAAAAGAACCCGAATAGCCACAGCTGTCCTGGGAAAGAAGAACAAAGTTGGAGGGATCACAATACCGAACATCAAACTATATTACCAAGCCATGGTTCTCAAAACTGCCTGGTACTGGCACACGAACAGACATATAGACCAATGGAACAGAACAGAGGACCCAGAAATTGACCCAAGCCATTATACTCAATTAATATTTGACAAAGGAGGCAAGAACATACAATGCATTCAAGACAGCCTCCTTAATAAATGGTGCTGGAAAATTTGGTCAGATACATGCAAAAACATGAAACTAGATCATCAACTTACACCATACACAAAAACAACTCAAAATGGCTAAAGGACTAGAATGTAAGATGGGAAACCATAAAAATTCTACAAGATTCCCTAGGCAGCAAAATCTCAGACATATGCCAAAGGAATATCTTCATCAATACAGCTCTTAGGGCAATGGAAACTAAAGAGAAAATAAGCAAATGGGACTACATCAAAATAAAAAGCTTGTGCATAGGAAAACGATCCATCCACAAAACAACAAGAAAGTCCACTTCATGGGAGAACATATTTGCCAATGTCATCACAGATACGGGTTTAATCTCCAAAATGTATAAAGGAACTCATACAACTTAACAAAAGGAAGATAAACAACCCAATCAAAAAATGGGGAACAGACCTAAATAGATACTATTTGATAGAGGACATTCAGAAAGCCAAGAAACACATGAAAACATGCTCAAAGTCACTAATCATCCAAGTGATGCAAATCAAAACAACAATGAGATACCACCTCACACCTGTCAGAATGACTATCATCAACAAATCAACAAATGACAAGTGCTGGAGAGGATGTGGAGAAAAAGGAACCCTCCTTTACTGCTGGTGGGAATGCAGACTGGTGCAGCCACTGTGGATAACACTATGGCATTTCCTCAAAAATTTTCAAATGGAACTGCCATTTGACCCAGTAATAGCACTTCTAGGAATATATCCCAAGAAAACAGAAACACCAATCAGAAAGGATATATGCACCCCTATGTTCATAGCAGCACAATTCACCATAGCTAAGATTTGGAAACAGCCTAAGTGCCCATCAGGAGATGAGTGGATTAAATAACTGTGGTACATCTACACAATGGAATACTACACTGCGGTAAAAAAGAAGGAATCCTTACCATTTGCAACAGCATGGATGGAACTGGAGAGCATTATACTAAGTGAAATAAATCAGTCAGAGAAAGATAAATATCACATGATGTCACTCATTTGTGGAATATAATGAACAACATAAACTGATGAACAAAAACAGATCCAGAGACAGAGAAGCATCAATCAGACTGTCAAACTTCAGTGAGAAGGTACCAGAGGGAGTGAGTAAGGGGGAGAGATCAACCAAAGGACTTGTATGTATGCATATAAGCCTAACCAATGAACACGGACACGGTGGGGGGGCGGTGTGAGGGTATTAGTGGGGGGAGGGGTTAGGGATTAATGGGGGGTTAAGGATACATATGTAATACCTTAATCAATAAAGAAAAGTAAAATAAAATAAAAAAGATTGCAAAGAGAAAAAAAAAGTAACCAATAATTCAAATATTTATTCAATCACAGAGCAGTTACTACAGGTAAACTACAATGATAAGTGCTTGTAGTACTCATAGTAAACATAATTCCTGTCCACCACAAACTCACTATTTTAGACCCTAGTAATTAACTGAGCTAGTTTTTCCCTAAGGAAATGCTATGTGTTTTTAATGGGTACCTTGGAACAACCTCAGAGGTCAAGTGATTTATATATAAGAAATTTACTTCCAGTACAATTTTTCTTACAAGTTTTAAGTTTTGAAATACAGAAAGATCCTGCCATTCAGGGAATGTATTTTTTCTTTATAGAGTCATCTTAGGCAATAGAGTATAAGGACTATCAAAACACTAGCCCAAAACTGGACATAAACAGAAAACAAAACAAAACACATTAATTGAATATTGATGTTTTTCATGTTCTTCTAGATTTCTTGTCATAAGTACTCTGAGTGATTAGTGTATTTACTTACTAATTTAGTCTTTACCAAAAAAAACAACAACAAACAAACAGCAACAACAAATAAAAAAGAGGAGGAATAAGAAACACAAAGATGGAGGCTAAATGTGCATTGATTTCCTATACCCATTGCTTCTCTGTAGCCATGTGACCCAATTCAGTGTTACCTTTACCAAATGTGTTCTTCATTCACTTCTTTAAAAAAATTCATTTTTAGATGTTGCCTTTAAAAAAAAAATATTTCAGAAGTGTAAGGTCATCTTTCAAACTGAATGATTTTGCAGTCCCAGTGGAAAATAATTCTTACAGAGGCCATTTTAAACAAGTGACTAGGAAGGACATACTTTCAATTGCATTTCAGAATGACATTGTTTTTGACCTCTGAGTGAATTTCTTAAGCATTTAACACTTATGAAAAGACATCAAATTGCTTTGTGATTGACAATATAAAAGGGATTAACTGTACTTTAGCCCCTTAAAGTCTGACTCACAGGAAGCTAATCAACCAAAAAAAAAAGAGAGAGTGGGAGTTCATAAATGCATGAATGTACTCAGACTGATAAAGTGGAAAAGAATCTTTGTTAAGTTTTGTGCTGCCCCCTGAAAACCAGGATAAATGACAACTATGCTTTTTACTAAGGTAATCTTAAAATTTTATACAATTTTGGAAGTTTCTAATCTTAAAAATTTGCATTTGAAACTTTATCAGTATTGCCTGGGTTTGGAACAAAGTATACTTGATATTTGTGCTTTTTCCTAAACTCTGAAACTATAGGTTATAACTTAATTAAATACAACACGTTACACTGTATTAAATTGGATAATTTTTATTTAAGTGGGTTAACCTTAAGATACCTAATATGAACTCTAATAGATAAGTAGTTATGGTTTCATAATTTATACATAATCCTAAAATTATATGTGTCCTTTATGTAATACTAAAATCTTAAAGTGGTAAGACAAAAATTATAGTTGTCTATTTGCATTAAATGGAACTAGATATATAGCAAGGAAAACTGTGAAAGGTATATTTGGCTGCTTTTGGATTCTTAGCTATATTTCCTGGAAAATGCACATTTGTTGCAATATGCCACTATTCTGCTTAATCTACTCTATGGTTATGGCTGCAAATGTTCAGCAGGAGTCTGACTTTAAGGCCAATTAAAAATGTGGGAACCTAATTTACCTCACCCAAATAAAAAGCATTCCCAGAAGCAAGTTTCCATAAGCATGGATCTGAACAATTCACTTCTCCCTGCATTTTCAGATGCTTCATTTTTCCTACCTGTCTTCTATGTTATATGGAACTTCTGCCATTTTAGGTTTCAGTTGAGCACTTCTCACCTGAAGTGACCTCATAACCTGCCCTCTGTCTTTGTTTTCAGAGTTTCTTTTGTGAAATGGATACATTAGCAATCCAGGAACACTGTTTTCCCAACGACCTCATTACTGAGCTCTTTGATGGGTTCAAGATCAGCAAATTGTTTTAGAAGAAAACCTAATAAGTAGATTTGTGTTGATGGTAAGTGCCTCAATAAAATTATAGTAATGCAAATGAAATAAAGCTGTCAGTAAATTGCAATGATATTTATCTTCTGATATCTGTTCTATTAATATTAAACTTAAGAATTTCAGAACCTGTGTTTGTATTGAAAAATGCATTCATTTATTTCCACTTAACAGTTAAGGTCACTTAACTGTTAAGTGGGCATGGTGAAAAGTAAAAGTAAATGAAGAATTGTGATTTCTGGCCATTACAGATTCCATGTGTCAGTAAATCCTCCTCTAAAAAATCAAGAATAAAACTGGGTGAAATTGGCAGAAATAACTATTTGGGGGTTCTAGAAATTGACATAAAGTAAACGTAAACATAAAATTGAAAAATGTTTATTCATAAAAATTTTAGGTAAGAGTAGCTGGAGTCTTTTTTTGTTTTGTTTTTAGAGAGAGAGAGTGGCAGGGAAGGAGGAAAGGGAGAGGCAGAGAAACATAGAAACATCGATGTGAGAAAGACACATCCTTGGTTGCCTCCCATATATGCCCTTGACTAGCTCTAACCAGCCAGGCTGGGCCTCGTTTTTTTGCCCTATGCTCTTCAACATCCTAACACCATCACCACCACCACTACCACCACCCTTAGTCCTCCTAATGTATTGGTAAGAACCTCAATGTATTCTACTGTAAGTTTGGAGAAACTAGCAACTGGAGACAGGCTTTATTTGGGGTGGATGGAGGGCAAAATCCTGCTCTCATTGTCATTACAAACATTTAACTTAGTAACACATGAATAAGCAAAACTCAGCTCAGAAAGCCTGTGATTTTGGTCATGGTTTGGACACAGAGTGGACCACGTATAAAATATGGGGAGATCATGAAAATGCAAGAGCAACAGAAGGGCAGGATAACCTGTCTTCATGTTCCTGGAAAACTGTATACATATGCAGGGAAACCTGAGAATCCCTAAAGAACATGAACGCTCAGGAGACAGGAGAAATAACTGAACTTTGAATGTGCTCCACAAACTACACCAAAAATATCAGCAGAGGGTTGAAGCCTTGATGTATTGGAGCATATCCTCTGCCCAAATCAGTGGCTAATCACTAAGCCATCCAGAAACCATGACATCCTGTAGGAAAGTCAACCTTTAAAAATCAATTTTTAAAATTAATAAAATAATAATTTTAAAATGCTGAGAAAAATCAACAGCAGCTATAGCCCATAAAAGAGACAAAATTTACATATATGTATGTTACAAAAGAGAAAACAACAACATAAAACCCTAAAGAGGGAATTCAAAATCCAGACTTGCTATAATGTATTGAGTATTACATTTTGAGAAGATATCAAAATACACAAAAAGAAATAAGAATGTGTTACCCATGTTCAAGAAAGAAAAATAAAAGTCAGACAATAGGAACTGATTCTAAGTAGGCCAAGATGTTGGGTTTAGCAGACAAAAGTTTCAAATCATTTATTACAAATATTTGTGTCCCCCAAATTAAACTATGTTAAAAGAATTAAGGAATAAATTATAACAATGACTCAGTAAATAGGTAATCTCAATAGGAAATTAGAAACTGTAAAAAAAAAAAAAAAAGGAAATTCTAGATTTGAAATGGAAAATTTCCCCAGGTGGACTCAGCAGAGGTAAAGTTTAGTCAATAGTTGTTTTTCAAATAGAGAAAAATATTTATTTCACAGAAAACACAAACATTCTAGAACTCTAGGTGGCTTTGCATTGAACCACCTTTGTTTGGACCTTCCAGAAACTCCACACAGCACATGTATTCACTACTGATACCTTGAACATCTTTGGATGTTGGAGGGTCATAAGATGAATCATGAGAACTGTGTTATAGAATGCTAGAGGCCCAGTGCATGAAATTCACTGGGAGTGGGCCTAAGCCGGCAGTCATACATCCTTAGCGCTGCCAGGGAGGTGAGAGAGGCTCCCGCCACTGCTGCTGCACTCCCCATCAGTGAGCCTGGCTCAGGGCTTCTGGCTGAGCAGCAATCCCTCTGTGAAAGCACACTGACCACCAGAGGGCAGCTACTTCATTGAGTGTCTGCCCCTTGGTGGTCCATGTGTGTCATAGCAACCGGTTGTTCCACTGTTTGGTCAATTTCATATTAGCCTTTTATTATATAGGATTATGTTGCAGCCTAGACTTATTACACAACTCTCATTTATTCTCAGTTGAAATGGGCAGTCCTCCAAGCCACTGATCAATGGTTTGGAGCAATATCCTACATATAGCATTTACTGTCTCGCAAATATTGGGACTTTTTCTTGGTATTAAATGGTACAAGGTAAAACAACTTTTCATTTACATTAGACAGAATGTTCCACTATAACCCAGATGATTTTTCCCCAATATAACCTTTACCCAGGTGGCAGATCCTTAATTCATGGGGTTTGTTTCCAGCTTTCTGGCAGGAATGTATCTCACTAGGGCATAGAATATCTAATACTTGATATTCTATGCTTACCATTGCATCAAAATAGCATATTGCAATTAGCATAGTAGAACAGTTTTATGTTGGTAGAATATCAAAACAGCCAAGGTCTCAGTTAACTATATCTGATGGCAAGACACAACATAGCTTTGGGGCCAAATATTGAAAGTATATTGCTTTTCCTGCCCTGTGATGATGAACTTTTCTTTTTCCCTTCCACTGTCAGGGACTGAAAAGAACATTTCAGCAGATTAATAGCTAGGTATTCCAATATGTTCTTTATCGAGTAAACATACCTAATACAGAAGGAGAACTATTATTGGTGATGCCAACTGGCTAAGCTTACTGTAGTTTATCATCATCCACTAATATCCAACTTGTTTTACTGGTGTAAAATTTGAGACTTAACAGGAAAATCCTAAATATTAATGCCTCAAATCTTTACTAGCAACACTAATTGCTATAATTCCTCCAAACATGTGGTGTATATTTTAAATTAATATCTTTGTTAGATTTTGCAATTTCAAGGGCACAAACTTGGCTCTTCCTATGATCTCAACCTTACTCTATAGGTCAGGGAACCAATGAGAACCAACTAGAAGATGCTTCTAGTTGTTAAATATGTCTAGCCAAATTATATAATTGGAAAGTGAGAAAATAAGTGAGAATCATTTGAATTTAGGGCAATACTCAGTGTATTGCCTAACTACTGATAACATTGTAATTAGTTTGTTATTAATAATAAGAAAGGAGCAAAGGGAAGCCCAGACATTATAAGCATGACCATTTCGGGCAGCTTAATCAGGAAGTTGCAATTTCACACTTCCCAGTGAACCACCACCCCATTCCTTGAAAATCACCAGGTCAAGGGGTCTAACAAAGGAGAGATGGGTGCATGGAAGTGACTAGGGAAGGTACTTATCAATCAAAACTTGGAATAGACATCAGTGGCTAGAAGGGGAAGAGTCACTGCAAGCCAACAAAAATTTGGGGATATGTAATCCCAAGACACAAGAATTCTACCTTTCTAGGCTCTTGGCTCTTGGCTCTTGTGGCTCTTGGTGCTCTTGGCTCTGAGCTCTTGTGGATCTCTTGCATTCACCTGTGTTCCTAGAAGCCACATGAACCACAGCCATGTGGATCCCACACACAATGGATTGATGAACTACAGCAGGAAGCACAAACAAAGGTAGCCTAATACTGCTTCTGCTAGCCTAAAAGATTCATATAATTTGAAGAGCTCACAATTCTCAGACTCACCAGTCAAATGTTTCCATCCTATAGTTCAGAAATCTACTATTTGTTTGTTTCTTTCTTATTAGAGTCCTGACTTAGGTGGCTCATCTTTCATTGAATTGAAAGCATTCAATGCCTCAAAATATAATATAAATTAAACTTACAGACAGAGAGGGGCCACACTCTTTTAAAACTTAGATTTTTGAATTGCAATCATGAGCAAAATAGCTTAAACTTTGATGGAGCTAACTGTAAATTTCATACAATCAATAGTAAATATTGGAAAAACTCAAATTCCTCATTTCTAATTTGGTCAACATTTGTGAGCTAGGTGAGAAAGATATCTGGATTGGGAGAAGGGTGTAAAACATGAGAACATGAAAAGAAGATATATAGCTAGAATCATCAGAGTTATTTCTCAAATCTATTCTCAATAAAATGATTCTATGTTTAACTTTTATAATCAGAAAGTAGAAGTTAGCTGGCTATTCAGTCTAGAACTCTGGAGGACAGCATACCTGAGGATATTGTCTATGCATGGTATGTTTCATCTGAGGTTTAAAGAGGGCATTGGCCCTAACCGGTTTGGTTCAGTAGATAGAGTGTCAACCTGTGGACTGAAGGGTTCCGGGTTTGATTCTGGTCAAGTGCACATGCTTGGGTTGTGGGCTCAATCACTGTGCAGGAGGCAGCCAATCAATGATTCCCTCTCATCATTGATGTTTCTGTCTCTCTCTCTCCCTCTCTTTTCCTCTCTGAAATCGATATATATATATATATATTTTTTTTTCAAATATATTTTATTGATTTTTTTATAGAGAGGAAGGGAGAGGGATAGAGAGTTAGAAACATCGATGAGAGGGAAACATCGATCAGCTGCCTCCTGCACGCCTCCTACTGGGGGTGTGCCCGCAACCAAGGTACATGCCTTTGACCGGATTTGAACCTGAGACCCTTCAGTCCCCAGGCTGACGCTCTATCCACTGAGCCAAACCGGTTAGGGCAAATATATATACTTTTTAAAAGTGAGAAGACCAAGCAAAGACTTGTAGAAAAATATTTTTTGAAAAACTAAATAAATAAAGAGGGCATTGATTACTAGCAACATCTAAATATTACCATAACAAGGCAAAATACAGGAAATAGGGCTTACTAGAGTATCACTTTTTATGTATCAGGGGCCATCTCATGGGAAATGTCTTCAGTTGGGATTTAAAAGCCATGATATGTTTTTCCCATTCAGTTTCAAGAGGAATACATATGATTCTGAGATATTTCAAACTTAAAAGGGTTTCTCTCTTCTGATATAGCAATTTTCAAGGCAAACCATGGACACACTAACTAGTTCCTACCAATGTCTGGGTAGTTTGGAAGGTCAAGGGAAGGTAGATGCTAGCTTACTGAGAAAGAAAAAAAAACTTAAATTCATTTGGCTTGCCCAAAAGGGACAAACTATAAACCTAAAATAACTACATCAATTTTCTGTCATCAGGTAGAGTAGAGGATAGAGTTAGAGTGAAAGTCTATTAAGAGCAAATAAAAACGTATTTAATTATTTAACATTTAAGTTTGCATAAGTGTAAAATTTAAATTTTTTACATTAGATATGATGTATGTCTACTATGGAAAAACATGCACAGTCAGATATAGAAGAAACTACAATTGAAATCTAAAGGTTGCATTGATTTTCCAATGTTTCTAATGCAAATACATTATTTGCATTATCAATTTTATTATCAGAAAAAGATTTTGTAAAAACTTTATATTAGATTTTAGTATTTTTCCCTGAAATGTTAAAATGCCTGAGGAATGCAACATGGTTATAGTCTTTGCACTAGTTATTTTGATGCTTCAAAAAATATCCAACACTTGAGGACACAAATAAATTCAACTTTACACTTTTTCAGAACATAAAAGTCATATAAAATTACTATGGTTAATAGAAGTCCCCATTGGCATGATGGGTATTTATGATATAATCCTTAATGAATTATACTTCCATTTAACAAAGTTTTAATAAGGAATTTCTTTTGCTTGCATTGTTATTAATTCATCTGAATTGCCTTAGGCATGTCTGCCATAAAATTGTTCGACATAATATTTCTTTCTGTGTCAATCATATAGCACATGCAAATCTCTCACCCATGAATAAGACAAACTTCATTTTCTTTAAAACACAATCTCGGCTTTCAGAAAATATTTAGGTTGAAAATTAAGATGAGCTAAAAGAAAAATATGACTGATGTTTAAAGGACTAAAAAGAGTTCTGATCACAGATGCATTGCTTTATAGTACTTTCTGCTACATTTTAGAAAGGAAAATAGATGGAATCTGCATTGTAATTTTTACATGAACTCTCCTTTTCAATCATAAATGTGTTAATCTTAATTTAGCTCATACCTCTATGAAAGCACCCAGTCGAAAATTTTTAATTTTGTTCCAGTTTCATGAAGAAAGATTTTCTTTCCAAGCTCTGTATGTAGTTCCCATCCCCTCCTGCCACAACTGTAACACTGGGAAATTGTAACCCACCCCACCATTCTTTTGACATTATTCCTGTAAATGCTGGTTCTGACTAATATGTAGCTTGTAGAAAAATAACATGTTTATATAAGAATTCTAGGGATTGAGAACCAAGGTGGCAGCATAGGTAAATGCCTATACTCACTGCCTCCCACAAGCACATCAAAATTACAACTAAAATACAGAACAATGATATGCAACTTTTGGACTGGAACACGCAGTGTTCCCCAGATTCTTTGTCCATCAGAGTCAAAGAATGAATCCATGGACTAAAGATGGTATAGCGAAGGTAGAGATTTATTGAAGAACAAGTACATGGGGAAAGGAAAAGAATTTCACAGCACAGACTTCCACATTGGAAGGGGGAAAGAGTCCCACTGACTCCCTGTTTCTATGGTTTATAAAGGCTGCAAGTCCCTGTGTCCTGATATCACTTCTGATTGGTCAATATTTCCTTTTAAATTGGTTACTACAGTAACTCTCCAGGTCCTCCTCCCTCATTGTCCTCCTATTCCTTCTGAGCTTTCTTCCTCCTTCTTTATTTTGTATATATAGACCTTTTGGCTACTCCCAGTTCTTTTCTTTTGTAGATGTTACTGTTGCCACTTCCTTGTGTTATGGAAATGTACCTTCTCCTAGTTCCCTTGTCTTATGTAAATGTAACTGTTGCAGCTCCCTTGTGTAGAGAAGTGTAATTTCTCCCAGTCTGTACCCTTGTGTTTTTTCCATGGATTCCAATCCTAAAAATTTCCTAAACCTGCCTATATTCCTCTAAAATTCCTATTTCAACAACCATCATTCAGAACTGCCTGAAAGCTGGCTGAATGGAAGTCCTACAACTAGAGTAGAAGGAAGCACATTGAGACTGGTAGGGGGGAAGAGGCCTGAAATGGGCTGGTTTGACACCCACACGTGCCATTTTTTTTTTTAAATCAGGAGAAAGATTTTCTCTGTGGAGGCTGCTTGTGAGGAACAAGGGGTCCCGGCCCCACACCAGACCCCTCAGCCCAGGGTTCCAGAGCTGGGAAAAGAAGTCACTGTAACTGTGGGCTTTAAAAACCAGCAGGGATTGTGGCTGAGTGACAAGGAGGCTGCTGGAATCCCAGGTGTCCCTCTTACAGGGCCTGAGCACAAACCTGCACGGTCCCACAAATGGGTCCCAGGCACATATGGGAAGGAACTAGATTGCCTTGCATTGGGGTAGGAACTTGAGGGTGGTTATCTCCCAGACAGGGGTGCTCACAGGGGTCATTGTTCTCATGTTAGGACATCTCCTGTCACAGAGATATTACTGGCTGCTGTATCCGAGTCTCCATCTGCCTAGAGCACACTGTTTGCTCTACCCTGGGGATTCCCTGAGACAACTGAAGTATGGTACCTATTTGCTTTGTTTAACAATGGACAGGTTACTTTGATTTTCTAAATTGTATAAATCATCCCATTCGATTGAATGACTTATTGATTGAATGACTATCCCATTGATTGTGATCTTACTGGTTACCAAAGCACATTCTTCTGTACCTGGGAAACAGGACAGCACAATTACCCTAAATTGTTTTAGTGGCCACAGGTGGTGCGTTCCAGTTGACTCAGTGGTCCTAAGACCAGGACAGTGCAATTACTCTAAATTGCCTCGATGGCTCTAGATAATGTGTTTCTATCAACTCAGTGATCCGGAGACCCAGAACTGTAATTTAGATAACATGCCTAAGTTTAACCCAGGTTACCCAAAGGCTCTAGATAATGCATTTCTGTCAATTCAGTGACCCCGAGACCCAAAACTGTAATTAACATGCTTAATTCTGCTTCTGTAATCTGCTTTTTTTGCGAGCCAGGTGCCTCATTCCAAACCCTGGGATGTAATCAATACCTTTGTGATTTTTGCCTATATAAGTCTGGTTTTGCCACCATCTTATTGCTATGAGATTTGGGAATGTCCCCTCATAGTCCCGGATTGCAATAAATGTGACTCTTTAATTCGACTTCTTGAGGCGTCCTTCTGTGATTTGCGGGGTACATTACAACACAACACCCCATTAAATTTGCAGCCCCACCCAAGCCTTTTGCAGCAGATTTTCCATATGAATGTCCTGTCCTGGATCAGGCTTCAGAATTTGGTAAAATCTCTCAAGCAAGCTGTTGCTGGTAACAGCATGCCCCAAACCTATCAATAAAAGGCCCAAGACCCAGCACTAGCATCAGCCTACTTTGCTTCACAGCTAGGCCTTCCCTGGACACCTCCAAGCCAAATGCAAATGGCAAATAGCAGCCATATTCAGATCCCTCTGTAGCTCCTGCTGGTTGTGTTGTAATGTACCCCGCGAATCACAGAAGGACACCTCAAGAAGTCGAATTAAAAAGTCACATTTATTGCAATCCGGGACTATGAGGGGCCATTCCCAAATCTCATAGTAATAAGATGATGGCAAAACCAGACTTATATAGGCAAAAATCACAAAGGTATTGATTACATCTCAAGGTTTGGAATGAGGCACCTGGCTCGCAAAAAGCAGATTACAGAAGCAAAATTAAGCATGTTAATTACAGTTTCGGGTCCCGGGGTCACTGAATTGACAGAAATACATTATCTAGAGCCTTTGGGTAACCTGGGTTAAACTTAGGCATGTTATCTAAATTACAGTTCTGGGTCTCCGGATCACTGAGTTGATAGAAACACATTATCTAGAGCCATCGAGGCAATTTAGAGTAATTGCACTGTCCTGGTCTTAGGACCACTGAGTCAACTGGAACGCACCACCTGTGGCCACTAAAACAATTTAGGGTAATTGTGCTGTCCTGTTTCCCAGGTACAGAAGAATGTGCTTTGATAACCAGTAAGATCACAATCAATGGGATAGTCATTCAATCAATAAGGAATTCAATCGAATGGGATGACTTATACAATTTAGAAAATCAAAGTAACCTGTCCATTGTTAAACAAAGCAAATAGGTACCATACTTCAGTTGGCCCCAGGCAGAGACTGACTTTGCACCTCCTGGGAGCTCCTAGTGTCAGTGTACCCAGTGGACAGCTTCAGACCATAGCAGATTACAACTCTACACATCTACAAGTGACACACTCAAGGGGCAGACTCAGTGAGCACCAAAGCCCCACTGAAGCATGTCCTACTCCATAGGGGTGTTTCCTGCACAGCAGCTCTCCCACTGTAATCACAGCTGGTCCTCACAGCCAATTGGCAGGAGGTCAACTCCTCCCAGTGAAGCCAACAGCAATCAAGGCTCAACTACAAGACTGTGCATACAGCCCACACAGGGGCACACCTAGAATTCCCAGCTCAGATGACTGGGGAGGCTGAGCCATTGGGTCCTACAGGACACCTACTGCACAAGACCACTCTACCAATTTCAGGAGACATAGAAGCTATATCTAAATACAGAAACAATCACAGGGAATCAGCAAAAAACAGAGACAAAGAAACATGTCACAAATGTAAGAAATGGAAACAAGCACACTACTGGATACAGAGTTCAAAACTATGGTTATAAGGTTACTCAAGGATCTTCATGAGACTTTGAAGGATCTTAGTGAGAATGTCAAAAACACAAAAAAGGACAAAATAGAAATTAAGCATACACTAACAGAAATAAAGAATAATTTATAGGGATTCAAGAGTAGAGTAGAGGATTCCAAGAATCAAATCAATAATTTGGAATATGAGGAAGCAAAAACACAACCAAGGAGAAGACCAAAAATAAAAATAACTCAAAAATATGAAGATAGTGTAAGGAGACTCTGGGACAACTTCAATCCTACCAACATTCGCATTATAGGGGTACCAGAAGGAGAAGAGAGAGAGTGAGATATTGAAAATCTATTTGAAGAAATAATGACAGAAAATTTCCCCTACATGGTGAAAGAAATAGATTTACATGTCCAGAAAGTGCAGAGAGTCCCAAACAAGAAGAACCCAAAGAGGCCCACACCAAGACACATCATAATTAAAATGCCAAGGGTTAAAGGCAAAAAGAGAATCTTAAAAGCAGCAAGAGAAAAGCACTTAGTTACCTACAAGGGAGTACCCATATGACTGTCAGCTGATTTATCAACAGAAATTTTGCAGGCCAGAAAGGAGTTGCAAGAAATAATCAAAGTGATGAATAGTAATGATCTACAAACCAACATTACTCTCCTCAGCAGAGCTATCATTTAGAATTGAAGGTCAGATAAAGAGCTTTACAAAGAAGAAAAAAACTAAAGGAGTTCATCACCACCAAACCAGTATTACATGTAATTTTGAAGGGTATTCTTTAAGAAGCAGAAGAAGATAAAAATAGAAGAAGGAGGATAATTAGGAGAAGAAGAAGAAGAAGAAGAAGAAGAAGAAGAAGAAGAAGAAGAAGAAGAAGAAGAAGAAGAAATAAAAAATAGGAAAAATAAAATGGCAACAAATACATATCTATCAACAATTATAACTGAAAATCAAAATAAATGAACATGAAATCTAATGAACAAAATAAACTGGTGAATCAAATAGAATCAGAAGCATGGAAACATGGAACAGACTGACAAATCTAAGAAGGAAGGGATGTGGGGAGGCGGGAAGAGATTAACCAAAGATCTTACCTATGGGCACACACAGTAGGGTGGCGAAGACTTGGGGTGGAGCAGGAACTGGGTGGAGGAGGGCAATGGTGGGGGGAGGGAAGAGGGACGGGACATCTATAATATGCTCAAAAATAAAGATTTAAAATTGTGTGTGTGTGGGGGGGGGGAGAATTCTGGGAACTAACTTCAGAAGATACAGACTCTGACATTTCAATTCTGGGAGATTTGCTGACCTTCAACTATAAAAACCAGGATGATGAAAACCAGGATGATGCACACCAGAAAATCACTTGACCAGTTTTGAGGTTCTTATTGGAATGGGCTGTGCTGGTCTTCACATAGAGAACTTTTCAACTCCATCCCTTTGATTTCTTTATTCTGCTTTCCCTCTGTCTCCCTATAAAAACCTCTGCACCTGTCTCAAAAGTTTGGCTTGCATGGTGGTAGCCAGCCAAACCTTGGTTTGGTTACACAATCATGATTGTATTCATGGATTAAATTATCTTCTTGCATTTAATGTATAGCTCTCTGCTTGATATTCTCCACTAAATTAAATATCTCTCAAATTAAAAAAATCCATCCCTTCTTAATTTCAGATACCTTTGTAAGTACTGCTCTCTCTTCCTCTTTTTAACAGATGCACTTGATAGGCATGAAGTATGTTTTCTATATGCACTTCTTTATCTACTAAGAATCCCAAACTCTATTGTATTAAACCATACAGTTCTCCATTCTTTTTTTAAAATATATTTTATTGATTTTTTTAGAGAGGAAGGGAGAGGGATAGAGAGTTAGAAACATGATGAGAGAGAAACATCGATCAGCTGCTTCCTGCACACCCCCTACTGGGGATATGCCCGCAACCAAGGTGCATGCCCTTGACCGGAATCGAACCTGGGACCCTTCATTCCGCAGGCTGATGCTCTATCCACTGAGCCAAACCAGTTAGGGCCAGTTCTCCATTCTTAATCGTGTATCTGTGGTGATTTATTCAGTTATCTCTACCTGAAATGCACTTATTTTCCTTCTTAGTCTGAATAACTTTGTGGTAATCTAAATAGCCATCCTTCAAATAATTATTTGTCATATTTTATGAAAGCATTCTTCTCTTTTTTGTGACTTGTCCTCATTTAATTACTGTTCTTATGACAGTCTTCAAAAAAAATAAAATAAACAGCACCTAGAACACATGGAAGTTGATACATAACTTTTAAACAAATGTTTAGAAATGCCATTGTTATATGAGCTATGGGTACCAATGAAGACTTTCTTGGGGGAAGTGACATCTAAATTGAGACCAGAGGATTGAACATAAATTCATAGGTGAAAGAAGTGGGGTGGACAGAAAAAGTTTTAGCGGAAAAGCATGTATCATGAGCCTAAAAATAAAATAATTAAAGTTATATGTTTAATAAATTAAAGATGAATGAAGCTAGAGCAATAAAAACACAGTGGATAGTGGATAAAGCCAAAGCTGGAGGAGAAATGCATCAGATCACACAAAACTTGTGGTGCATTATAAATATTTACTTTAACCTAAAAACAATAAAATTTCATTAAAGTTGTTTAAGCAAAAAGTTTTATTTGATAAAATTCAGTATTTAAAATGTTTCTTTTAGCTATGGAAAAAAATGAAACCTATCAGAAGACTGTACAACAGTAGTTCGCCCTTATCCATGGAGGGTACATTCTGAGATCCACAGTAGATGCCTGAAGCCCTAGAGACAGCACTGAGCCCTGTATATCCTATGTTTTTTCTTATACTTGCATAACTTTGATAAAGTTTAATTTATGATTTAGGCACAATAAGAGATTAACAACAATAAATGATAATAAAATAGAGAAATTATAATAATATACTCTAATCAAAGTTATGCTCATGTGCTTTCTCTGTCTAAATATCTTATTTACTGTACTCACCTTCTCACTTAAAGGAAGCACTTTACAGCTTCCCTTTGGCATATTTGAGTTGCCAGGATCACCATTCTTGTGCTTTGGGGCCATTATGAAATAAAATAAAGGTTTCTTGAACACAAACACTGAGATACCCAACAGTTGATCTGATTAGACAGCTAGCTACTAAGTGGTTAAAGGGCAGGGAGCAACACAGTGTGGGTACACTGGGCAAATGGATGATTCACATCCTGGGCATAACAGTTCAGGAACTCACAATATTTCATCATGCTACTCTGAACAGCATGCAATTTAAAACTGATGAATTTTTTATTGCAGGAATTTTTCACTAAATATTTTCATACTGTAGTTGACTCTAAGTAAATGAAACTGTAGAAAATGAAACCTTGGAAAAGAGAGGAGTACTGTAAATAGGACTGGTGATTTACACAAAGGTGTAGGCTGTGAAGATGGAGTGAGATAGACAGACTCAATAGCAGTGGAAAAGAAACAAATGATAGCTGTCATTGATGTATGTCTGGGAGTGAAAAGAGAAATGAATCAAATAGATTTGAGGACAGAGAAAGATTAATTCAGTTTTGAACACTTTCAGCTTGTAAGAATGGTTGTATTAGAAATGCAGAAGAGGCAATTAGAACTAAAGACCTATAGCTCTGGGAAAAAAAAAAGCCTGATCTACTGATATAAATTTGGAAGCCATAGGTGTATCCTTAGGGGGAAAGCAGTTTCCAGTAATGGTGTGGCAAGGATGGGACAATGTGTCATGCACAGTAAGAAGGAGAGAGGGAAGAGAAATATTTCCAGTTTTTCAGAACCTCTTTTACTAATGAAAGGAGATAGTCTGAGACTTTTTAGTTTTAATTGAAGAGAAGTCTAGATTTCTTACTCTAACTTCTGCTTATCATAATCAAGAGTTTTTCAAACTTTATATTTTAATCATCTGTCACCAAGAAGTAAAACAACTAAAAGATCAGTGTGATAGATGGATTGGCCACATGAAGTTGTTCATTAAAAGATTTGACTCAAGCATCATTTATCCTTGGTATAATTCCTGGGATTAAATAGACACCCCTTCCACAGACACCATTGTTATTTTCTTCTGGCCATCACTATAGTACTTATTACTCTTTATTCTAATTACTCCTCGCTGATGTTGGATCCTCTTAGGCTCTGTGAGGGCAGGGGTTTGGGTTTTCTCCTTAGCATTCAGCCAAACAGCTGGCATATGGTAAGTTTAGCTTGTGATGTCTTGCGTGTCTTCATTGCAAATAGAGTCAAGTAGCCAGCACCATCTATGTGTCTCAATCTATTCATTTATTTGCCCTCTGTATGTTTTTCTTTGATTTTATATGTAATTTTTATCCAGGGCTATTTTTCCCAAAACTTTCACGAGCATTTGTTTTTCCATGCAATTATTGTGGGTTTTTTTTGTGTGTGGTTTTTTTTTTTCATATTTTAGGCCTATACTTTTTCTCAGATAATATGAATAATTCCAGGAAGAAGGATAAAGTATGCTGTTGCATTGTTACAATCAGGTGAAGCTGCATCTGGATGAAGGGCAACAGCAAGAAGGAGGGAAAACCCACAGGTAGAAGAAATAGTTTTACTCTCTGTCCTGTGGAATGGTAAAAATTCTCAGACTAAGGGGGAAGTCTGAGGTAGTCACCCCTGGAGGCAGAATGTACCTGGAGGAAGAACCGAATAGGTGGATGTTAGACACAAATCAGGAGTCACTTGAGAACATTAGAAAACCCCAAGGGCTTTCTCAATACAAAAAGGATTTCAAGTGAAGGGAGTCAGAGAGCTTAATCCCTCTCCAACAGAAAGAATGGGTTTGAGACGCTGCCAGAGAAGCCAGTGGAGGAAGGAGATGATTAAAGTGCAGGCTCTGTAGCACAAACACACCTGTGTGGGATCCTAACTCCAGCATCTATCACAAGGTGACATTCGTAAATTACTTAATCTCTTTAACCTCGTGTCCTCTTTTACAAAATGGTACAGACATCATCAACTACCCTTGTGGGTAGTTTACATACAAGACATAGTAATCCAGGACTTAGTAAGCGTTCAATAAATGTGTAGCCACTGTTAGCATTATTAACAATATTACAATGGTTCATATGATAGAATAGATAGCTTTCTGTCATGGTTAGAATCATGAAATAATAATTTCAAATTCCATTTGTTAATATGGAGAGAAGTTATGATATTCTGATGAACTGCATTCCAGTGGAAGTTTGCATATTGAAGAGTTCTGTACTGGTTCCAAGACAATGGTGACCAGGGACTGGGAAGAGGTTAGCACTGGCAAAGTAACCTAAACTGCGTGGATACTTACTTCACCCCCTCCCATCCCAAATGCCCTTGTTATTATTCAAGAAGTCTACACACACATTCCAACAGTCACATTACATTAGCGGCATCTCCAGGCTGTGTTTTTTTCTCCTATAAAAACACAAATAGCTAATCATATACAATTTTCTTTTTATATTTGTTTTCTTTTTTTTTCAATTCTTTGTCAGCAAATACCATTTCATTCTGTTTGTTTATAGTTATTCTTGGACAATTTTGAAGATTTCTTTATTTCTATTATGGTACTGTCTTCCAAGGTGTTACCCATTTAACCCCACTTTATCTGATCAACACTTTGTAAGCATATGCTTTTTATGAAATCATGTTACATAAAAAATAAAGTGAGAAAATTGTAAACATGTTCCTGCATATCAGACAGATCTATATTTATAAAATGTATTAAAATTCTGCAACACTGTTTTTAAAAAGTCAATTTCTTTTAGACTAGTGAAATATCTCTTGTGGCACTGAGAGATATCTAGCTGTCCAAGTAAAACGTTGTATAGCCAAGTAAACACCTAGTTTCAGCTATGAATATTTTAATGATTGATTCAAAGTATTTACCAACATTTAAAAATCCAACGTTTAATAATTATATTTATGCACTCATATATATAGACACATACCTGAACATATGTAGAATATATATTCATATTCATATTTAAAAAAATATATTTTCATTGACTTTGGAAAAGAAGGGAGAGGGAGAGAGAGATAGAAACATCAATGGTGAGAGAGAATCATTGATTGGCTGCCTCCTGCATGCCCCCTACTGGGGATCGAGCTGCAACCCAGGCATGTGCCCTGATCAGAATTGAACCATGACCTCCTGGTTCATAGGTCAGGCTCAACCACAGAGCCACACTGGCTGGGCATATTCATATATTTTTAATGTAACATTGAAAGAATATGTGTATGTGTGTTTTATTCTAGCTTCTAAGTAGCCCCAAGATAAAATATTCATCTCCTTTATATATCCTTTCTATCTTTTTTTGGATCAAATTCAGCAGGCAGAGACAGAAAAATATAATGGGAGAACACACCAACTTTTGTTTCAAACATGCCTGCATTCAAATATTCCTTTGGCACTTATCAACTAAATGACATTTATCAAATTACTTAATCTCTCTTATCTTCAATTTTCTTATCCACCTATGAGATTGGTAATACCTTTTTGATGGGTTGTCTGAAAAATTAATTTGGTAGTCTAACCACAGTACCTGAAACATAATAGGTACTTAGAACATTGAAATTAAAATTATCATTAGAAAAAAAGACTTCTGGAGAACTTGTATAAACATGCCATTTGGCAACAATACAATATCATGGTCTTATAAAGTTAATCGCAACATTTATCAGTTAAGACAAAACAAAGTGAAACCTAGTCAGTCAATTTTCTGAAGTAATACTTTATTCAAAATGAAGAAAATAGAGAATAAATATATAATTTGAATACAATTTTTCTGTTTTGCTTTTTTCCCCATAATGATCATGATTTATATTACATTTTCATACAGTAAATTGTTATTATGGTATGATTTGGAGTGTAAAATCCTTTCTGCCCAATAAGATTTTCTTCTCCTTAAAATTTTTATCATGTTATTGCTGTTTGGCATTAAGTATTCCTTCAGATGGAATTTATTATGTAAAATACATAAAAGAGCCACTCGCTAGGATCCACAATAATATCAACATAGAAATCTGTTTGACACATTATATGTAATATTTACTAGAGCAGTCAACTCCTGGTGAGGGTGTACAGACTTGCTGTTAGGAAGGGAGTAGTAGAGGAGATGGCATTGATATTCATACTCAATAACCACACTGGGGGAGGATGGCTAATTGTATGTTCCAAGATGATGAATTAGTCAAGTGACCTAAAGAAAAGCACCAGCAATGAAGAATGTACTCTTCTTCTCCACATACAGAAAACTTCCAGATGACCCTGCTAATTATAATGAGCACTGGTAAGGTATGCGAAAATTTTCAATTAAACCAACAAACTAGGTCTATACACTGGGAGGCCAGATTATTATGACCACCTGACATTTGTAGGCAAATTAGCTATAATTTCACGCTGAAGTTGCTGGAGGGCCAGACCATTATAAATAGGAAAGCAGTTTGTTTACCATGACAGTAGAAGTGATTTTTTTCTGAAGATATGGGTAAACAATGCGATTTAACAGTCTTTGAATGTGGGATATATATATTACACTGAGTGGTCAGATTATTATGACCACCCCATCAGTACTTTGTTGGGCCACCTTTTGCCTTCAATACTGTGGCAATTCTGCTTGGCATTGACTCCACGAAATGTTGAAAGGTGATGTGAGGAATCTGACACCATGCCTGATGAATAGCACTGTCCGGTCCTGTGAGATTTGATGGTTGTGGAACCAGCTGCCTGATGGCTCTTTTAACTTCGTCCCACAAATGCTCCATTGGATTGACATCTGGTGATTGTGGGGGCCACCTAAGCAAGGTAAAGTCTCCCTCATGTTCTTGAAACCACTCCTGCACAACAGGAGCACAGTGGCATGGCGCATTGTCTTGTTGGAAGAAGCCATCTCCATTGGGATACACCATCAACATGATAGAATGAACTTGGTCAGCAACGATACTTAGGTATGTTGTGCTATTCAGACGTTGTTCCACATGAATTAAAGGGCCCAAATCATGCCAGGAAAACATGCCCCAAACCATAACGCTGCCCCCATCAGCTTGAAGGGGTCCTCGCCCTTTCATGGGGTGCATGCTTTCATGCTGTTTCCGCCAAATTCTCACTCTGCTATCTACATGATGCAACTGGAAACGTGATTCATTGGACCACATGACTTTTTTCCAATGCTCAACTTTACAATCCTTGTGTTCCTGTGCGAATTGGAGACATTGTACCTTGGTAACTGCAGACAGCAAAGGTGTGCGAACAGGCCTTCGGCTTCCATATCCCATATGATGCAGTGTATGGCTAATTTGCCTACAAACGTCAGGTGGTCATAATAATCTGGACACTCAGTGTATATTATTATGACAGAACCACAGATTAGGTACTTTTGGCTATGTAAAACTTAGAAACAAACAGTAAGAAGTAAAACATCGGATTTAAAAATATGAAAATGAACTTTATATAAAAGTTCAGCAAGTTCTATGTAAGAACTAAAACTATTGACCTAATGACCAAGGAATGAAGCCCAGGTAATTAATGAATAAAGCAGTTCAAAGACTTTATTTCTTGATAAAGAATAAACTGGTAGATAACCTTGACTGACATGAGATGGATGCATTTTTAATTGCATCCTTAGGATGAGGATAAATTAGTAAAATTATTGTTGCATTGTTAGGACAAATTTATAAAGACAAATAAGAATTAACATTAGAATTAATATTAAAATTAGAAGAAGTATGACGTACTAAAATATCTAATTTAAATCTAGGGTGTTAGCTCCTTTAAAAACTAATTTCAAAATAAAGGCAAAAATCAGTTATAAATAAAATATAATTTTTAAGGTCACTAAAATGTTAATATTATTTAATATTACTAATTTACAAATTAACAAAATACAAAAATAATTGAATATTTCACTCTTTATTAAAAAATACTTGGAAATTAAAGAATAGATGTTCAATTATTATAAATGAAAATGTGCCAAATTAGTTACATAAAATATCTATATTTAGAATATTTTTTAGGATAAATTATTAAATAGTGTGTGAGTAAAAGATATGATTGATATTGAAGTTCTTGTTTTATATTGATAAAGATTCCTCCAAAAATAATGTACTAATGTGCAATCTCTCAACCATGTATGGATTCACATATAGTTTATATTCAACTCATTCTTGACCCTTACAAGAGCTTACTTTAAAAAAAAAATTATTTGTCTTCTACATCTTTCATCTTTTTTCTCTTTCCTGGCCCCTTTCTCTGTTCACAGACATCCTTGAACCTTTTTATTCTAAAAAGGGAATCATTCTTGGGCTATCCAGTTTTCCCTTTCAGACCTGGCAAACAAATAATCTTCCTTCACTTGTCTCTACTTCCTAATGTACCTTAAATCTCCATTGAAACCATTGCTATCCCACTGATATACCAAAATTCTCTAGAACTTTTTTCTTTTTCTTTTATTTTATGTCTTGGTGACAGTTGTCTCTCTTAATCACTTTTCTCTACTTGAGATGTTACCTCACTTGTGCTCTGTAATGTCTTTTTTCTCCAAGTTCAAGAAATAATGATTGGAGCATGTTTGTCAAAAGTTTGAAAAGTTGAACTTCTTAAAATTAGTATTTGAACTTCACCTACAGATAATTAATACCAGTTATCTTGCCAATTGAGATATTTAATACCCAATTGTTTACATATAGGTGATTTGCAAGTAATATATGCTGAAATGCTGTAGCATCAATGTTCCACAAATTGTGTGCTGCAGAAAACTAATAATCCACGCTACATTAAATGATGTCTTATAAAAGGCTCTATTATCAAATAAGTTTATAGAATGCTGAGTTAAACAAGTATAAGCAGACTTGTTTTTCTTTTGAAGTGAACTGAGCTTTTATTATGTAAACACTCATTTTACTACTCAGCTTTTTCTTTTTCCCAAAGTAATTTGAAAGTTCAACCTTTATTGGCTGAAACTTCTTGTAATTATCTAGTTAGTAATGACCCAGGAAACCAAGTTTTGCAAACATCCATCTAGAAAAAAGAAGAAATTATGTACATGTAGGTTTATATCCTAAGCTAATTTATTTTTCTGGCATTGTGATCTTTGAAGAATACATTTAACTGCTTAAGGTTTCAAGTTAGTTATGTCTGAAGGAAGGCTAATAAGGGATAGATTAAAAGACTGCTGTGAGGGTTACATTTGTTAATATAATGAGAGATGGATATAGTTACAGTACAAAAATTAGTCTCTCTTCTCTATATTCAATAAAATGGAAAACACTGAAAAATAAGGTTAACACTTGACAAAGTTAATAAGTAAATAAGTTAATTTTTAAATTTTGTTTATCCTTTCTAAGGTATTCCATTTACTCTTCATTCTATGTGTCTCAACCTTACTCTAATCACATCTATCCTTAAAGAAAGGATAATATATAGTAGTTCATGTCAGGATGAATTTATGATGTAGTCCCTTTTCTATAATGAAGAAGAATTTAATTTTGTTCAATTTAATAAAACATCCCTTTTGTGCAAGACTTGCATAGACACTGGTGTACCACAAGATTAGAGAAAAAAAATCAGGAATAAGTCAACACTCACAAATCTTATAAAAAATAATTAAGCACCTAAGTTAAGATATCAGTGCCCTTTAAAAGAATAGCAAAGAGAGTTTCAGGAGCACAGAGAACACGGGGTTTACTTTTTCTGTCTGACTTAGTGAAGGATTACGAAACAAGTGGAAGAAGAAAAAGAGGAATGAAAGAATGAACAGACTGCCACTATTCTCACATTCACGCAATGCTGGCTATGCTTTCCCCATTAACAAGGTAATAGGTTTCAAAACTGCTTTTTTAACTGCAGGATTTCTTATTGAAAACAATCTTATTACTACATGTAAAAGCAGTGCCAATCCAATTAAAACAACAATGGAGTGCCTATGGCCATGTACATTTGCTTTCCCAGTTTGAAATGCATAGCAAAAAACAATGTTAAAACTCCATAATATTCAAGACTCTTTCAGAATCTTTCCACAATTTATATATTTAGGGTTATCTTCAACCCCACTTCTACACAATAGCTTTTTAAAAACAGCTGTTTTGGCCCTCGCTGGGTTGCTTGGTAGGTTAAGGCAGCCTTCCTATTGGCCAAGGTTTGGGGTTTGATCTCTGGTCAGGGCACATACAAAGCAATCAATGAATGCATAAATAAGTGGAACATCAAATAGATGTTTCTCTCTTTCTCTTCCTCTCTCTCTCTAAAATCAATAAATTTTTAAAAAATAAAAAGCATCAGTTTTGAAGTACAAATGACATCTAATAAACTACACACATGCTAAGTATATCCTTGAATAATTTTTATTTATGTATACACTCATGAAACCATTATAACAACCAAACTAATAATCTATCCTTAAAAGATTCCCTCTCTTTCTATCCTGACCTAACCTTAGTCACTATAGATTAATTGGCCTTTTCTAAAATTTTATATAAATAACATTATAGAGTATGCACTCAAAGTCACCTGAATTCTTTTGCAAACAATTTTAAGGTTCATCCATGTTTCTGCATGCATTACATATTTATTCTTTTACTGCTACGTATTATTTCATTGTATAGATCGATCTTATATTTCTCCTACATTTATCTGTTGATGAACATTTGGGTTATCTAGAGGTTTCAGTGTTTGAAATAAACTTACTTGAGCCTTTGTGTTTAAAATAGACATTTTTGGCTCGGCCATTGTGGCTCAGAAGTAGAGCATTAACCCATGAACCAGATCACAAATCCATTTCGTTCATTTCCCTGTTAGGGCACAAGACTGGGTTGTGGGCCCAATCCCCAGTAGGGGGCATTCCAGAGGCAGCCCATCAGTGATTCTATCTCATCATTAATGTTTCTATCTCTCCCTTCATGGCGCTAAAGAGAGCAAACATATTAAGAACAATATGCTATATATGCCAGGTCCCTTGAAACATATGCTGTGCAGATGTTTCTTTCCTGCAGCGACTGTGTCAAGCAGCAAGGATGGACCGGCTCCCGGCATTCTCTGAAATCAATTGTAAAAAATGATTTAAAATTGACTTTTGTAGAACAACATATAATGAAATTGCACTTTGTGTTTTTTGTATCTATTCTTTTTTCTCTCTTTCTGCTTTCATTTTGGCTTATTTTTTAACCCCATTTTATTGCCTTTGTTGACCTATTAATTATAACTTTTTGTCGTATTATTTTAGTAGTTGCTTTAAGGCTTATAGTATATATCTATACTTTATTACAGTTTACCTTCAAATAATATTATGCCACCTTATGTAAGGAATGAGAACTCTATATTAGAACACTTTCATTTTTCCTTCCTAGCCTTTGTGTTCTTGTTATAATTTTTTCTGTATATACTATGAAGTACTCAATACCTTTTAGTTATTTTTACTTTAAATAGCTGATATATCTTATATCTCTTGAGTAGATTTTAGTAATCAGGAAATAAACCCTGTTTGAAAGACTTCCTTTTACATTTTTATTCTGCATGCATGCTGGTAACAAATTCTTTCAGCGTTAGTACTAGTATGTCTGAAAAAGGCCATGATTTCCTCTGGGGGAAAAAAAAAATCTTTAGATGGAAAGTTCTTAAAATTTTTGTTTGTTATTTTTTTAACTTTTCAATACTTTAAAGATGTAACTCCACTGTCTTCTAGCTCACAGTGTGGATAAGAAATATAAAACAGGTTCTCATCCTCACCTTTGTTCCTTTGTATGCAAGGTGGTGTTTTGTTTTTTTCTCTCCATTTTTAAGAAAACTTTTTTATAATTGCTGGTTTAAAGCAATCTCATTATGATGTTACTTTGTGTACTTTTTTCCATGTGTTCTGTGGTTGGGATTCATGGAGCTTTTTGAATCAGTTATTTTATAGTTTTATTAAATTTGGAAACTGTTCAATCATTATTCTTCAAATTTATTTTATGTTCCCCGCTCTCTATTCCTTTCAAGTGTGCTGCTTGAAGTTTTCCCACACCTCACAGAGAGCTCTGTTTGTTACCAGAAAAAAGTGTGGGTGGTCTTTCTCCATTGCTAGTGGGATTGGGGTTCTTGGGGTACCACTGGAATAAGCACTTCTGGAGGCCCCTATGTGAGGATGAGATATGCTAAAAAGCTTTATTTCTGTGAATTACATCCCTTCAGGAAAGCTAGAAGCAGAGTTAGAGTCCAGAATTTCCTTTTCATGTTGGAACTGGGACCACTTCAGTAGGTATAGTCCATTAGTCCATTGTGTGTGGGATCTGAATGGCCATGAGCCATGTGGGTGAATGCAATACGAGCCCCAAAAACCCAAGTTCTAAGAGTCCCAAGAGCAATAGGAGACAAGGGGAAACAAGAGAGCAAAATCCTTTGTTCAGAGGATTAAATATCCCAAATGTCTAGCACAAGCACTAGCCACACCCATTCTCGCCAATGACATTTGTTCTCTTAGGTGTGACTGACAGCAAGTGCCTCCCCTTTGTCACCCAACTTTGCTGGGGTATGTCTGTCTTCCCTTTGTTGCACCCATGGGCAGTGTAAAGTTGTAGCTTCCTGGTGAAGCTGCCCAAATGGCATGCTGAGAATGGCTGGCTTCCCCTTTGCTCCTTTTCTGTTATTAATAACTAGGTTAATTATTATGGAATCACGTTCATTTATTACTCCATTTTTTTCCTTTTTATTTTGAAAAGGCTCTATTAATATGTCTTTGAGTTTACTAATCATTCCTTCTGCCATTTCTATTTGATTATAAATTCCATTTAATTTATTTTTCATCCTAGAGAGATTATTTTTTAGATTAAGAATTTTAAATAGAGCTTTTTGTATCTTCTGTGTCAAATTCAACATGTTCAATCTTTCCTCTAGCTTCTAGAATAGGTGAAATAGTTACAATAACTGAAGTAATATTCTTGTCTACTAATCCTGTCATCCATGTCAATTCTGGGTCAACATCAGTTGACTGATTTTTCCCATTGTAGGTAATAGTATCCTTATACCTTGAATGCCTTCTAATTTTTTATTGGAGGTTATTAATTTTGATTCCAACTTACTGTGCACTGGATGCTTTTATACTCCTAATCTATATAAGTAAACAGGTAATATGCAAATTAGCTGGGCATCATGACCAGCTCAGGAGGAGGCTGCATAACGACAGCTCAGGAGAAGCTGCGTGAACAGATGGGTGGGAGGGGACTGCGTGCTGCCCCCACCCCAGTGGACACACACCAGGGGTGGGGACATGCTCTGAGTGGCCACGGCGCAGCTCTGAGCATGACCCTGGTGGGTGGCAGCAGCAGCCGGAGTGAAGCAGCCTGGGTCCCGAGTGCCAGAGGAAAGCCGGGACCGGCAGACAGAGGAAGGAAGGCCTATTCTTGCACGAAACTTTGTGCACCGGGCCTCTGGTATATCTATAATATACTATATTTTTTTTCTAAAAATAGATTAAGAAATATGATACTTAAATATACCTATTTATCTATATCAGTGGTTCTCAACCTTCTGGCCCTTTAAATACAGTTCCTCATGTTGTAACCCAACCATAAAATTATTTTCGTTGCTACTTCATAACTGTAATGTTGCTACTGTTATGAATCATAATGTAAATATCTGATATGCAGGATGGTCTTAGGCGACCCTGTGAAAGGGTCGTTCGACCGCCAAAGGGGTCTCGACCCACAGGTTGAGAACCCCTGATCTATATCTATATTTATTACTATCCTTTGTTCTGCTATATAGTCAGCTTACTTAGAAACAGTTTGATCTCTTTGAGTTTCTCCTTTAAATTTTGTTAATTAGGAGAATAGCTATTGGCCTAGAAACTCAATTCTCCCAAGGCTTTAAAAGACATAATTCTGATCACCTGTTGCCTAAGAATTATGGTATTTTTCACTGATTAGAGAACAAGCACTATTTCCAAATCCTGTGTGAGTGTCAGAGATTGTGACCTTTAAGCTTTTGCAGGTATTTTCTTTTCTGGATTCAGACAATTTCCCCCCATGCACTTGGTGATCAGTGCTGTACTGAGTCCTCAGGTTTTTCTTTGCATGAAGCTCTCTCTTCCGTGCTGTTCTGTGCTGGGTACCCCGGCCTCTTTGGTCTCACCAGACTCTCAGCTACATCTCTCCATTTTCAGAGCCAGTGTGGCTCTACTTGGGTTGCTTCTTCCTGCACCACAGCCTGGGATTATATATTGCAAACCTGGGCAATCACGGGTCTCACTGCATTTATTTTATGTCTCTCAGACATTAGCGTCCTTTGTTGCCTTATATTTAGTGCCTTAAGAACTGTATTTTTCTTCATATATTTTGTCTCTACTTTTTCTTTTTTCAGGCTGGAGGATAATTTCTGTCCTTGTAAATCCACCTAGTCTAGAAATACAAGTTTCCCTTAGAGCTGAGGATCTAGACAAAACAAACTCCTCACCTATTTTTAAAGTACATCATATTCTTGTATATGCTCACGTATGTCCATGCTCCTTGCCATTCTTTCTTACGTATCATTGCTCCCTCTTTCACCTGATCAACACCAACTTAATTTCCAAACCACACTCCAATTCTCTGATTAGTTTCTAAATGCTCTCAGGCATAGTTAGTCCTTTGTTCCTGCTCACACAGCACTCTACTTATTACTTCATTAGAGCCCTAAGAACAGTTTTATAATTATTTATTTAGTTTTTTTTTTCTTTTTGCTCAGCTAAGCCATGTACTACTATCTTGCCTATTCAGAATAAGCACTATGCTTAGCTCATTAAAGGAATCCAAAAATGTGTTGACTGAATAAAACATCTGCAACATTGTGACTCTCCTCTGTGATCAGGAGCACAAAGACCTAGCATAAAAATGAGAAAATGAAGCAATATTGGTAATTTTTAAAATTTTTAAAAGTTTCAATCTGTTATAAAAATTCATTTGTTGGTAGATGACAGTCAAATATATATGCCTATTTTCTAGAAAAAACAGTAGTTTCACACTTTGATTTTTTTCTTTAAAATTTTCCTTTATTTCTATTTTTATTTTATTTCTGGTATAGAGAACATTTGCATAATTTATACAACCACCATAATATATCTTTATGATATATTAAGATATACCATAATATATCTTTCTGATCTGTAAATGCTCAAATATAAAGGCATTATTAATGCTTTATCATGCTATACAACATAAATATTTGATTAACAATCCAAGAAGAATTGGAGAAATATGTTGGTTGACAGATAAATAAAAACAATTTTTAAGGGCATGTTATACCAGCACCATGACATAATAAAGTGAGAGGAAATATTTAATGAAGTTCTTATAAAAAAAAGTAATAAATGTGTCCTGAATTATTGTTTCAATCTTTCTGCTAGGTATTGCAACATTGAGCTAATCATGTCAAATCATAGATTACTATTCTATTTCTCTATATTGTGAACTATGAGCCATCTATAGACATTTACTATTTATCATTCTTTTGTTTTGTAATTCTTTCCCATAATTCCAGATAACAAATAGAATCCTATAGTCCCCTATTTCCCTATGATCCATTGATGATTATTAAATTGTTTTGAGATCTAAGAATCTGTTTTCCAAAGAACCACAGGCAATACCAATGCAGCCATATTGAGTCCTCCAAGGTTCAAAAATTATTATAGGCAAAGATGTTGATTTGTGGCCTTCAGTACCTATGGTGACAAAGAGGCTAGACCAGTGATGGCGAACCTTTTGAGCTCGACATGCCAGCATTTTGAAAAACCCTAACTTAACTCTGGTGCCATGTCACATATAAAAATTTTTTGATATTTGCAACCATAGTAAAACAAAGACTTATATTTTTGATATTTATTTTATATATTTAAATGCCATTTAACAAAAAAATAAACCAAAAAAATGAGTTCTCGTGTCAACTCTGAGATGCCTGTCATAGGTTCACCATCACTGGGCTAGAGCTAGTGGTAATAGCTGTGGTGTCAGATTACATTAGAAGCCTTTTCTAAAACCCTGAGGTCTTCAGTGCAGTGAACTGCTTAGCTAGTCTTTCATTTATATCTTGAGCAATGATAGGTGCTACAAATATGGCCAAGAAAACAGCATTTAACACTGCAGCAAATATTAGACACATTATGTGGCCCAGAATCCAAGTACTGTAGGTCAGTGCAAAAAGGCAAGACTTTAAAGGCCCAGATAGTGTGTGTGTATATATATATATATATATATATATATATATATATATATACACACACATATATATACATACAGGCTGTGACCACAGGTATGCCTTGACCATAGCTGTGGTCTATATCACAAGACATGTTCAATAAAAAGAACCTCATGCTGAAAAGTAAGAGACCATGTTCTAATACATTTTCTTTCATTATCTTACAATAGAACTTTAGAACTATTTAACATCTCTAGAGAATAAGACAGATCCTGCTTCTTAGGGCAAGTGACAAGAATGAAGAAAGAAACATAAGCAAAAGGCCAAGGAGGCATTGTATAAATCACTACACCTGCATCATGAATATCTACCTGAGGTGATCACTAGAGAACTCGTAAGGTACCAAACACACCTTAAATTCGAATTATATTGCCGGAATCCCAGAACTACTCCAGGGTCCGTAGGGCTAAAACACTAATTTCCTCAGGAATCACATCTCTGTCTTATTAATAGACATTGATTTGACCCAAATATATATGTCTACTAACTTTTGCCTTTCAAGAAATTCTGTCTTGGAGAAGGAAGACTAAAGAGTCTTTTACCCTCCCTCCCTGATGGAGCCAGCTCCCTGTGTAAGTGTAACTAGATTCTTCTGTAGCTATGAGGTCTTCTCTGTGTAATAGTGCTTACACAGTGCATTGTAGTTCTCAACTTACATTTTGTTTCTCCAATAAACTGCAATCTCCTTGAAGTCAGGATAATATTTTATCACCACAGAGCATAACTAGCACATAGTTAATTGTTAATATTTGTGTAAAAACTATGTCTTCTACTTTGTAATTCTTTAAATTGGGATTACATTACTGTATGAATGCTAAGATCTCTTATTTTTAGCATTCTAATAAAACACTAGTCCCAGACATAATAATATCTTGAATTAATGTAGACATTCTTTTCATTTTACTTTTCAAAAATGCAACAGCAGCTAAAAATCTATGTTCTCGCAACATGGCTTATTATAAAGAGAAGTATGAAAAAAATCACTAGAAGATTTAAGAAGACTTTGGCACAATTAAAAACATTTAAATTGCTTTCTGTCTCAGATCCTAAGAACAAGTATTTTATTATTTTAACACTGCTGATATTTGAAGCTAATTTCACAGATATGAATGATATGAATTTCCTACATTATCAACTGAAAATGCAAAATGTCCCATAGTATCCAGAAGCAGACTAAGGAAAATTATAGTAATTAACATAAAGGATAAATGCTTCCTTCTTATTTACTGTGTTTGTTTTGTTACATATTTTACATTTGGCATAAAAACATGAATTTTGACTTGGAGGCATGTCTGTGATTAATACAAAAATAGAAGTTTACATTAATCTTCAGAAATTATTTAAACATTATTGTGTATAGAAAATTCTTCTCAGATAAAGTAGAAAATATTTTTACTCAAATGTTTAAAAATAATATCAATGTGTTTTTTAACAATATGTTCTTTAAAGTATTTAAATGTGTTACATTACATGCATATTCCCCTATGTTTATGATAAGTACAGTCTGATATTTTAGAAATAGGTTGACCTCAATATATTTTAAAATGTATTTAATACTCTAAATCAGCACTGTTGAATAAAAATGTAAGTGTGGGGCATAAATAATTTAATAACTACATTTTAAAAATAATCAGGTAAATAATACATTTGATAAAAAGAGTAAATAATATATTACCAATCCAATGTGCAATCAATACAAAATTATTAATGAGATATCATAAAGTCCATTGTTACTATTAACTCATTGAAACCCAATGTGTATTTTATCCTCACAGTACACCTCAGTCGAGACAAGCCCCACTTCAAGTGTTTGATAATTCATGTAGATAAGTGGCTATCATATTAGATCATTTAACTCTATAGCACATTACTTTACATATCTACATGATATAGATACTATAGTATATACAGTGGAAGCATTAAAAATGGCACTGAAAAACCATACATCCAGAAGGAAGTATTATCAATAATATTGGAAATTTGTAAGTTTCTCAGTGTCTTTTCTTTATACCCTCATCCTAGTTAAATGTTAGCACACTAGAGAACCAAAATAGTAGGGGAAAGGACGGAGTGAGTGTAGAATGTGAGTGGGTGAGTGGCTGTGAGGGAGAGTGTGTGTGGGTGGGAGGGCATCTGTCTGTAGGAGCTGGAGCTCTGGGTGGGGGGTGGTTCAGGCACTTCTGGCAGAGGAGCTGCTGGCCACCTTATGCTGCTTGGCCCAGCGCTTCTCTGCCCTTGGGATTGGAGAGTGTACCATTTCGGTGGGCCACAGGGTCCTCCATGGGTGGAAGCTGTGGAGAGCAACTGTGCCCCAGATCCCCTAGTGTACAGACAGGCGCACACTGCTACACTGCTGGGACCCGAAACTCCAACACAAGGGCTAGACTTAGTGACTAGGTAGACCTGAACCTTAGGCCTCAGAGGACCATTCCAAATGCCTTAACAAGTTGTCCCTGGTGCCTGCCATGCTATTTGGTGAGCAGGGCACCCAGACTGCTCCACCCCCTCCATGAGCAGAGCACGAGGCCTGCACCCTCCACAGGCTGAGCTCCTGACCCACCCCAACCCATCCACTAGCAAAGTGCCCAGCCTGTTCCGTGGCCTTGACACATGATCTTTCAGGATGCAGGGACCTGCTGCCACAACCAAGCACAACTAACCCAGCGCACCTCCACGGCTGGCCCCACCACCTTGACTTGCTGCACTGGACCAGCCATCGTGATCCGTTGTGCCTGACCCTGCACCCCTGGACAAACGGACCTGCTTCATGAGGATGGCATCATACCCATGACCTGATGCCCTTGGACAAAGGGACCTGCCACAGCCACACAGCGCACCTAACCAGGCACCACCACTGGGACACTGTGCAACCCATCAACTCTGGTTGCATGTACCTGACCCGGCCTGCCTCACCCAGTGCCCCCAATCAAAAGACAGCTGTTTATATCTTCCAGACGAAAAAATCAACAAGGAAACATAAACACTAAACAACACACTAGATCAAATGGATTTAATAGAAATTTACAGAACATTCAGCCCAAAGCAGAATATAAATTCTTCTCAAGTGCACATGGGACATTGAGAATGGGACAATCTCAAAGATAGACACAAACAAAGTCTCCCCAAATTTAAGAGGATAGAAATCATATCAAGCATCTTCTCAGATCACGATGACATAAACTAAAAATAAACTAAAATAAAACACCCCAAAACATTAAAAAATATTGAAACAAATTTCATGTTATTAAATAATGGTTACTAATGAAATTCAGAAAGAAATAAAAAACACTCCTAAAAACAAATGAAAATTAACACAAACCACCCAAAATCTGTGGTAACAGCAGTCATGAGAGGAAAGTTCATAGTTCTATTGGCCTACCTCAAGAAAGAAACAACAAACATTTCTAATAAATTATCTAATTCTACAACCTAAAGAATTAGAAAGAGAACTATAAGAAAAGCCCGGAGTAGGTAGAAGAAAGGAAATAATAAATATCAAAGCAAAAAATAAATGGCATGGAGACTAAAAAAAAAAATACAAAAGATCAATGAAAACAAAAGCTGGTTCTTTGAAAAGATAAATAAGATTGATGAACCTTTAGCCAGACTCATCAAGAAACAGAGAGAGGATCCAAATAAATAAAATAAGAAACAAAAGAGGTGAATTAACAACTGATACCACAGAAATACAAAGGATTGTAGGAAAATACTATGAACAACTATATGACAGCAAGCTGGACAATGTGGATGAAGTGGACATAGTCCTATAAAAATGTAACCTTCTAAAACTGAATCAGGAAGAATCAGAAAACCAGAATAGGCTGATAACAATGGATGAAATTGAAGCAGTAATCAAAAACTCCTAGCACACAAAATGTTTGGCCCAACCAGCTTCACAGGGCAGTTTTACCAGATATTCAAAGAAGAATGAGCACCCATTCCTCCTCAAGCCATTTCAAAAAATGCAAGAGAAAGGAACACTTCCAAGTTCTTTTCATGAGGCCAGCAGTATCCTAACTCAAAACCCAAATAGAGACACTACAAAGTAAGATAATTACAGACCAATATCCCTGATGAGTATAGATGCTGAATCCCTCAACAAAATATTAGCAAATCACATCCAGCAATATATTTAAAAAAAAAACATACAACATGACCAAGTGGATTTTACTCCAGGGATGCAAAGCTGGTACAATATTCTCAAATAAAAATATGTGATATAAGACATAAACATATTGAAAGACAAAAATCACATGACCATATCAATAAATGCAAAAAAAGGCATTCAAGAAAATCTAACATCCATTCTTTATAAAAAAATCTCAGAAAAGTGGGAATAGAGAGATCATACCTCAACATAATAAAGGCCATATGTGACAAACCTACAGCCAAAATCATGCTCAATGGGCAAAAACTAAAATCATTTCCCCTAAGAACAGGAATAAGACAGGGATGTCTACTTTCACCACTTTTATTCAACACTAGAGGTCTGATGCACAAAATTCATGCAAGAGTATGCATTCCTTCATCCAGCTGCCGGCACTGGCTTCCCTCTGGCACCCGGGACCTGGGCTTCCCTCACAGCCATGGCTTCTTCCGGAAGGTCGTCCAGTCTAATTAGCATATTACGCTTTTATTATTATAGATAGTACTGTTAGTCTTAGCCACAGTGATCAGAAAAGAACTAAAAGGCATTCAAATTGGAAAGGAGGAAGTAAAACTTTCATTATTCGCAGATGACATGATATTGTTCATAGAAAACCCTAAAGACTCCAACAAAAAACTACTAGATTTAATAAATGAATTTGGCAATGTAGCAGGATACAAAATTAACACCCAGAAATCATTGCCTATTTTATACACCAATAATGAGAAAGAGAAACTAAAAAAATCAGTCCCATTTACCATTGCAACAAGAAAATTAAGATTCTTAGAAATAAACTTAGCCAAGGAGGTAAAAGACCTGTGCTCAGAAAACTACAGAATGTTGAAAAAAGAGATAGTTGAAGATATAAATAAGTGGAAGAATATACTGTGTTCATGGTTTGGTGGAATCAACATCATTAACATGTCCATATTACCTAAAGCAATCTATAGATTCAATGCTATGCCTATCAAAATATCAATGGCATATTTCACAGATCTAGAACAAACACCCCAAAAATTTATTTGGAAAACAAACCAAAACAGAAAAATGATTGGCCACAGAAATCTTGAGAAAGAAGAAAAGAATTGGAGGGATCACAATACTGCACTTAAGTTATACTACTAATCCACTTTAATCAAAGCAGCCTGGTACTGGCACAAGAACAGGTATATAGATCAATGGAACAGAACAGAACACCCAGAAATTGACCTAAGCAATTATGCTCAATTAATATTTGATAAAGTAGATAAGAGCATACAATGGAGTAAAGGCAGTCTCTTTAATAAATGGTGTTGGGATAACTGGACAGGTATAGGTATAGGTATAAAAATGAAGTAGACTACTAACTTACACCATACAGAAGAACAACCTCAAAATAGATAAAAGACTTGACTGTAAGTCATGAAACCATAAAAATCCTTGAAAAAAAATAGGCAGCAAAATCTCAATGATCTCATGTAGCAAAATTTTCACTGATACAATACTTAGGGCAAGAGAAATAAAGAAAAAATAAACAAATTAGACTACATAAAAATAAAAAGCTTCTTCACAGCCAAAGGAACCAGCATCAATATGAAAAGGGAAGCCACTGCATAAGTGAACATATTTGCCAATGATATATCTGATGAGGGGTTAATTTCCAAAATATATATAAAGTACTCATGCAACTCAACAAAAGGAAGACAAACTGCCCAATCAAAAAAATGGGCAGAGGACCTTAATAGATACTTCTCCAAAGAGAACATACAAATGGCATATGAAGAAATGCTCAGCGTCACTAATCATCAGTGAGATGAAAATTAAAATGACAATGAAGTATTATCTCACACCTGTCAGAATGGCTACCATCAATAAATCAACACAGAACAAGTGCTGGCGAGGATGTGAAGCAAAAAGAAAACTTCCTGCACTTCGTGGGAATGCAGACTGGAGCAGCCACTGTGGAAGCTAGTGTGGAGTTTCCTCAAAACATTAAAAATGAAACTTCCTTTTGACCCAGTGGTTCTACTTTTAGGAATATATCCTAAGACCTCTGAAATGCCAATCAGAAACAATATATGCCACTCTATGTTCATAGCAGCATTATTTACAACAGCCAAGATCTGGAAACAGCCCAAGTGCCTGTTCTATCAGTAGATTAGTGAATAAAAAAGATGTGGTATACATTCACAATGGGATCCTACGCAGCTGTAAAAAACAAGGACCTCTTTCCTTTTGAGACCACGTGGATGGACCTGGAGAGTATTATGCTAAGTGAAATAAGCCAGTCAGAGAAAGACAAAATATCATAAGATCTCTCTTATATGTGGAATCTAGCAAACAAAATAAACTGACAAACAAAATAGATCCAGAGACATGGAAGCATACAACAGACTGAGGATTCTCAGAGGGAAAGAAGGGGGGTGACTGAAAGAGATCCAACAAAGAACATATGCATTTATGCATAACCAATGGACATAGACAAAAATGAGGTGAAGGTCTAGGTAGGGAGCTGGAGTGGAGAGGAGAGGGTCAATGGGAAAAAATTAAAGGGGGACATCTTTAATATTTTCAATAATAAAGACAAAAAAATGCCAGCACACTAATCTATTTGACAATAAGATATTAAGACATATTTAAGGTCATAAGATATTAAGATTTATAGTCTTGGCCTTTTATTACACCAGAATTTTTACAAAATCATTAGATACTTTTAGAATTCATGCAATTCTCGCTGGATGGGAATATAGATAATATGATATCCAGATCTAATTTTCATCTGTCACCCCATTGACTGGATAGGTTGATTTAATTCTGTTTCTGGAATATGTAGCTTGCTTACTCATTAGTTCAAGGAAGAATGCACTTGCTTAAGGGGGAAATACTTTCCAGATAAAATAGGAAATATTTTTACTCAAAGACATTATATAAAATGCTTAGAAACAAAAACAATGTGGTTTAGTTTTCTCACAATGTGTATTTTAAAATACCTAACTGTTACAAAATTCAGAAGTTACTGGTTTCATGCAAATGACAGTTTTTCATTCAAATGCCATTAAACATATTGATGAATCTATAAACACTAAAATAAGAACTTTGAAGTTGTAGTATTGAGATGAGTAGCCATCAGGCACATGTCACTAAATTAAATGTAGCTAATGTGACTGAGAAAAATTTTTTTTTTAATTTTAAGTAAATTTAATGTAATTTTTCTAGCTTTATTGGGATATAATCTATAATAATAAAAGCATAATATGCTAATTAGACCGGATGTCCTTCCAGACAAAGCCGCAGTGGGTGGGGGCCGAGGCAGAGGCAGCAGAGACCCCTGGTGGTAGTGGTGGCGGGTAGGAGCCTGGCCAAAGCACTTCCACAAATTTTGTGCATCGGGCCTCTAGTTGATGTATAATATTGTATAAGTTCAGGATATACAATGTGATGATTTAATATGTTATGGAATGATTACTAAGATAGTTCATACCTCCATCACCTCACATAATTGCCATTTTTTGTGTGTCTGTGATGAGAACATTTAAGTTTTACTCTTTTAGAAATGTTTAACTTTATAATTCAGTTAACTATAGCCACCAAGCTGCACATTATAGCCCCAGAACTTATTTATCTTATAAATGGAAGTTTGTAACCTTTGTCCAGCATCTGCCCACTCTCCCCCTGCCCCAGACCCTAGCAACCACCATTCTACTCTCTGTTTCTATAATTCAGCTTTTATGTTTGCCACATATAAGTGATATAATACAATATTTATCTTTTTCTATTTTTAAAATTGTATTTATATGTATTTATATTTTTGTTATTAAGTTGTAAGAATGCCTTATATACTTTGGATATTAACCCCTTATCAAAAAGAATGTTTGAAAGTATTTTTATTTAAATTTTAAAACAGATTCTATACTCAGTTTGAATATTGTAAAATATTTAAATACCCAAGGAATAACTTCAGCATATGAATCCACCTTTTAAACTAAATTTTATAAAATCTAACAATAAATCAAGTATTCCCCAAAAAAATTCATAAGCAAATTGAGGTGTTATAAGTGTAAAACATACACATAATACAATAAAAATAATTTAATAGTTCATTAATAATTTTCATAAGAATTATATCTTGAAATGACAACATTTTGGATCTATTTTGTTAAATACAATGTATGATTAAAATTAATTTCCTCTATATTTCTTTTACTTTAATATAGCTTCTAGGATAATTAAAATTATATATGTGGCTCACATTGTAGTTCTATTGGGCAGCACTGGCGTAATTATTGTTTTCATAAATATTCATTATCTCAACAAACTATGGTAGACTTCATGGAGAAAAGGGTGATTTTATCAGACAGAATTAATTCAGGGCACTAGGATGTGTTGAATTATTCAGTAAAAATATAATGACAAAAAGACACACAATTCATATAACATGTATATAAAACAGTGTATGTAATTAATATAAAGAAAAATCAGGTTATTATTACTGATTGATAGTTACAATCCACTTAAGCAATAGAATAAGACATTATTTACTATTGAAGCCTTAGAAAAGAAAATAAGACAAAATCAATCACTGATCAAAACACCTATTATGCCAAAATATTTGATGCAAACTTATCTTTTATTTTCAGGGGAAATTTTAAAAAACACTACAAAAACATGCTATTATAAAGATAACATATAGCTTGTGATGTGTAATCGCATAGTCTGATAATGTTACTTTGATGCCAAATATAATGTAAGAGATATCAACATTCCATATTTATTGGCAACTACCAAAATCCTATTGTGTGCAAGGCATTGCTGTAGGCACCTTGGAAAGAAAATATGCAGGACCTCTGGAAGGCAGAGATGATTAAAGCCAAAATAATTTTACTTGTTGTGTTACGGATGTTTGAATATTTGAAAATATTTTTAGAAGAATTAAAGAAGAATTCATATTGACAGTTACTTTTTAGTTGGGTCTTACTCTTAGCAAAATCATATTCTGTATCTGCAAGATAATTTTTATAAATTAAAAACATTATCATATTTAATGTATGAAGAGTACTTAATGCTTTAATCAATGCTTCTGAACATGTGCATGGAGGTCCCTAAAGACACTTTCATGTGGTCCCTTTCTCTAATTTACATATCTGTGTGAACCATAATTTTCTTCAATTACAAAACCTGAAATGACATTTCACAACAGATTGTATGCACAAACTGATATGAAAATCCAGCTGTGAACAACAAAGGAAATAATAGAGACATCTTTTTTTAAGTAAAACAATGTCATTCTTCTTATTTTTTCTTGTTTGAAAAATATTTTTCAGGAAAATGTATTATTTGTGTTAATGTAATAAATTATTTTTTGTTATTTTAAAATTAATATATATTTTTTTAATTTCCTGTTTTACTTTCTAACAGAATAAAGTGATAGTTATAATCCACATCAACATAAGCTCTTTGAAGCACTTTTTTCCCCACTTTCTTTTTAAAAAAAATATTTATTGTTGAGAGTATTACAGATATCTCTCCCTTTTTTCCTCCAATTGCCCTTCTCCACGGAAGCCCACCCAACCCCAGACCTTCATCACCCTATTGTCTTTTTCCATGGGTAACACATATATGTGTATAAGTTCTTTGGTTAATCTTTTCCCACCCACCCTCAGCCCTCCTTCCCTCTGAGATTCATCAGCCATGTTTCCATGACTCTGGTTCTATTTTATTCATTAATTTATTTTGTTCCTTAGATTCCTTATTCATTTATTTTGATTTTTAGATTCAATTGTTGATAGATATATATTTATTGCCATTTTATTTTTCTTATTTTTTATTTCTTCTTCTTCTTCTTCTTCTTCTTCTTCTTCTTCTTCTTCTTCTTCTTCTTCTTCTTCTTCTTCCTCTTCCTCCTCCTCTTCTTCTTCTTCTTCTTCTTCTTCTTCTTCTTCTTCTTCTTCTTCTTCTTCTTCTTCTTCTTCTTCTTTTTCTTCTTCTTCTTCTCCTCCTTCAACATTTCATGTAATACTGGTTTTGTGGTGATGAACTCCTTTAGCTTTATCTTGTCTCTGAAGTTATTTATCTGACCTTCAATTCTAAAAGAGAACTTTTCTGGGTAGAATAATCTTGGTAGTAGGTCCTTGCTTTGCACCACTTTGAATTTTTCTTGCCACTCCCTTCTTGCCTGCAAAGTTTCTGTTGTGAAATCAGCTGACAGTTTATGGGCACTACCTTGTAGGTAACTAACTGCTTTTCTCTTGCTACTTTTAAGATTATAACTTTGTCTTTAACCCTTGGCATATTAATTATGGTGTATCTTGGTGTGGACCTATTTGGGTTTATCTTGTTTGGGACTCTTTGTGCTTCCTGGACTTGTAAGTCTATTTCTTTCACCAGGTAGGGGAAGTTTTATGTCATAATTTCTTCAAATAGGTTTTCAATTTCTTCCTCCCTCTCTCCTCCTTCTGGTACCTACATGATTCCAATATTGGTATGCTTAAAGTTGTCACCGAAGCTCCTTACACTATCTTCATATTTTGGATTCTTTTTTCTTTTTTCTCTTCTGATTAGGTGTTTTTTCTTCTTCATATTCCAAATCACTGATTTGATTCTCAATGTCCTCTATTCTACTGTTGATTCCCTGTACATTACTCTTTATTTTAGCTAGTGCATCATTAATTTCTGATTGTTCCCTTTTTATGTCTTTGATGTTCTTATTAAATTCCTTGACATTCTCACTAAGTTCCTTGACACTCTCACTAAGTTCCTTAAAGCTCTCTTTAAGTTACAGGGCAGGCTGAGTTCAGTGGTTCCTTGTTTGAGAGATTTTAGGAAAGTCTGAGTCCTGACCAGGACAGGCCATTCATATGTAAAAGTCCCTGCAAACAGCTTGAGTGGGGGACTGCAAATTGGGTGAGGATTTCAGAGAATCACTAGGGCTGGGTGAACAGTGTGGGAAGGTTGATGAAGACTTAGATATGTTGCCTGCCAGTCAGCTTTTGGCAGAGGAACAATGACCTCTGCCAGCATTTTTTTCTGGGAGAAAGCTCCCCCCCACCCCAGTTCTTGTCAGACAATTTAGTTCCTCCACTTATGTCCCTGGATTCTTTCAAGCTGCAGCTCCAGTGCTGGAGCTCAGAGGGAGTGAGTCTGAGTAAGTTTGTGCACAGGGCATTGAAGAGGAACCACCTGGGTCTCCAGATGCTTCTGTGTCACTCAGCCAAAATCCCTGCTGGTGTTTATATCCTAAAGTTATAGGGACTTCTCTCCCTGGCACTGGGACTCTGGGATGACAGTTCTGGTGTGAAGCTGAGACCCCTTGATCCTCACAGGAGGCTTCCTCTCCAAGATATCCCTTCCGATTAAAAATATGCCACACATGGGTGTTGAACCAGCCTGTTTTGTGCCTCCTCCCCTCCTACCAGTCTCAATGTGCTCTCTTCTTTAATTCTCTAATTGTAGGGCTTCCATTCAGCCAGATTTCAGGTGGTTCTGAATGATGGTTGTTCTGTATTTTAGTTGTAATTTTGATGTGATTGTGGGAGGTGGCGAGTACTAGATTTACCTACACCGCCGTCTTGGTTCCTCCTCCTACCTCTTTGAGGTTCTTAATCATTTGTTTAAATATATAGGGGGTCTTGGATTTAAAGCCTTTTAGAATTGTTGCTTTAAAATTTCCTCCTTTAATTATATATTACCAGGAAGAGGAAGCCATGAAGCCACACTGCTCAGATCTCCCTTCAAGGTAACTTGCTGCAAGAAGGTAGGTGACACACAATCAGCCTCGAACTGCATAATGTCTAGTGTAGGATTTTATTAACAGGCATTCTTTGCTCTGGGCCTTGCGGAGACTCTCTCAAAGCTGAATTACACAGTCTGAACTTCGAGACCTTCTTCCTTCTTCCTTTTTTATAAATGTCAGACTTGCATCATGGCCTGAAGTTTCTCTCATCTACTTCTTTCTCCTCTCCCTGCTAGTTTTCATAGGCATTTCTTCTAGTAAGTCTCTTGCACATCTGATTTCATTTTGATGCCTACCTCTTAAAGAATCTGAACTATAATATAAATTTAGTCAGGGGAACTATATCATAATTGATGACTGTGGGATATTTTGACATCCTAGAAATTCAATCTCATTTGTATATTATTCTGCTCTCAACTTTGGCCATATAGAATTCCGTTCATATTTATATGGGATTTGGATTTGAAAGTAGGATATATTTCATTTATTATATGAAATAGTTTATTCACTTTTTCTGCAATCTCTGTCAAAACATCTCTTGTTATCTATTCCTCACAGTAGTTTCATATTGTTTTATTTTTAATTATTTATTTTTTGGTTTTGTTTTAGAGGTTTTGAGATGCATTTTCAGGAGTGGCCATTGTAGAAAGAATAGATGCTATAAGAACAA
>NW_005871487.1:325488-340839 GCF_000147115.1 Myotis lucifugus
CCATCGGGTGTGCGCTCATTTCAGAGTGTCAGTGGATAAGACCAGGCGAAGATCAACATAGAAAGCGCTAGTATATTTGTTCCCATCCTCTTCTCCAATCAAACAAACTTCTCTCCTTGATCTAATGTATAATTTGATCCTGCTCAAAGATTTCTTATTAAAACAAGAAAATACTAAAAAATAATTGAATAAACCCACTGCCAATTTGATCTGAATTTTATATATTAAGAAATACATAATATTGATCTTTGCTTTCTTAGCCAATAATACCAAGACATCAAACCCTCAGTAATACTTTATTTAATTCTATTATGATTTGATTCATGGAAGAGTGTACTATTATATCTATTGTTTTGTGGCCTGAAAATGAAATATTCTCATCATTAGAATATGTGTGATCTTAAGTGATGCATAATGTACAACCAAAAAACCAAAAAACCTTTCTCAATGTCTGAAAGATGTAAAATAAATGATTTTAGTGCTGCTTGATAATATTTCCAAAATCATTTGATATGATTTCTTAGATGGCAATGTGTCAGTGGAACAATACTAGAAATCAAAGGATAAGTACAGGGAATTGTGTAAAAGTTCATAAGTAACTGATGATTTTTGCCATTGTCTTTAATGACTGCACTTAAATTTTACTTTTGAACTAAATTTTTAGGGAATTTTGATTCATTTAGAAACATGTGTAGTCAATTTACCAAAAATATAATGAGAGGATAGCTTTTTGGTGATGACCTTCTTCATACACAAAATGCATGTACAACTTCTAGTTATATTATTATGAAAATATCAGAGGTGTATATAAGTCTTTGGTATTATGATGACATCAATTATCAGGGATTTGTACTCAGCAGATGATCAAGAATAACACAAAACCAAAAAAAGCATAAAAATATAACATAAAATGCGTAAATAAATAAGACAAAGTACTGTTTATTGTTCAAAGCCACTGACTGATAAATACAACAGTTTATTTCTAGTTATCTGCAACAAAGAATTATGAGCCAACAAAAAAGAAAGGAAAAAAGGAGAGAGAGTGAGAAAGAGAGAGAGAGAGAGAGAGAGAGAGAGAGAGAAATAAAACAGCTCCTAGAATGGTGCAGGTATCTGTGGTTTGAATATCTGACCATGGGACATCAAGTGAATATGTGCCCCACCTTGTCACACCTTATTATCAGATGGGAGATTTCAAGATCACTGAGGCATAATAAGAATAGATGGATCAGCATCATCAGCATCTTTTGAGATTAACAAAATTCACAATAACATTACCAAGTATTAACGTGGGTGTGAAGAAGGTAATGTGAATACATTACTGTTGATCATATAAATTTGGATATCTTTTGTAAAGAACATTTGAAAATTGATATTATAATTTTTGAAAATTATCAATACTGTAATTTTATTTCTTGGAATGTATGCTGAGAAAACTCTAAGAAGAAAATTTAGCTCAAATACCTAAGTACAAAAATATTTATGTCATATATCAGATAGGAAAACACTCTGTAGAACCTAAAGTACAACCTAAAGTTTCAAGAAAAGAGCCAGGCTTCAGAGAATTTAATTAATTAATTAATTTATTTTTTGTATATGCATTCTTCCTGAATGTCCTATGATTTTTAAATATTGCTTCTGCAATTGCTTGGTTTGTGTGTGTGTGTGTGTTTTTTTAACCTTCCATTCCCCATTCAATTCACACTAATATGACTTATGGTTTCACAATTTGCCCCAAACAGTCCTACTAGCATCTCCATTGATAACTACTATGTGTCTCTGAGAAAGTTTTATACCAGCATAGATAACATATTCTGACATCTAACCTTAATCTCCAGCCTCATCTCAAACAGCCTTATATCCATCTTACTCTCCTTCCCACTGTCCACTCCAGTTTATGTCTTTAGAAAATTTCTTTTACATCCAGGCGTGTTTGATGCTAAGTTTGACTTACCTAACTCTAACACCATTAACATTTCCCATAGCTTTTCATTGTACTTCGGATGAAGAAAAAAATCCTTAAACTGATTGGCAAGGTCCTGTACTGTATGGTCCCTGTCAGCTTCTCCAGCATCTTTGGCCACTTTCTTTTTTCTTCCACACTGGCCTTCCTTCAGTTTCTGGAACATGCCCTTGTCCTCCAACATGAAACTTTTGCAAACATTAATTCCTTTCTTGAGAAATTTTATCACCTCCTCTTTTGCTTTAAGAAAGGAGCTAAATTCTGGTTTATGTTGGATGCTGTTGTTAATCCTCCAAATGAGATAATTTTTCTTGCTTATACTCTCTAGTAGAATCATGCTTTCAGCTCCCCTGTGCCACACTTTTTGTAGGAAGTAGCTTATTTCATAATTTTACAATAAGTCATGCAATTATTTAAATAATATTTGTTAAAATTGTATATTTAAATATCTGTCTAAATTACATTTTTATTCATATGAGTATTTGATTAATATATCTAACAAAACTGTAATTGTGGTTAGAATTGATATTTTGCTTTTATCAGCATATAATTCCCAGTGTCAAACAAGTAGTGGGGGCCTAGAAATATTTTTGAGCATTTCTTATTTGAGCATTATGTAGTTATATGTGGAGAGCTGCTACCGTGTTTGGACAGGTTCAAGCCTTGGACTAATGAGAGGGCATAATTATAGCCAACAGCTGTAGTTGTAAACTTGAACCTATGGTCCGAACACGTGGCCCCACGTGTCTGTGTGATGTGGGCTTGATAGAATTCAGGTGCATGTAATTGAGTAGGATTGAAACCCATGAGAATGCTGTAAACATTTGACCATGCCCTTACTTTGCCTTGTGGAATCTGGCTATAAAATAACGACACGGCTTGTAGTCCATGGCGCTGTCACTAGCTCTCCATCAGAGAGGCTCTCCATCAGAGAGGACAGCGTCCCACCCAGACCCATCTTTCTTCTCTTGTCTGTCTTTTCTCCATCCTTCACCGCCCCCTCTCAGGATCACTGAACCTGGCTGAGCTGGCATGGCACATAAGGCGCCCAATGTGGGGCTGAGTATGCCATGGCCATGCCGGCTCACCACAGTTATAAAGTAAGAACTTTGTCCCACAAACTAATGAAGATTAACTATTCAAAATACTCTATTTTGGCAAATTGGAACTATGCTTAATTATAGATACAAGGATTATTGTAATTAATTTTCATGATTATAGTTGGGAGTATTAAAATAAATAACCTAGAAATGGATATAAGGATTGACAACTTTGTGTGTTTCCTTTGATCTTCTATATCCTAAATAAACCTAGTTTAGTTATAATGAAACATATAGTTTCAACATAAGGTTCTTCCTTGGATAAGAAGATAAAAACTTTACTAAACTCTTACAGTATTATGCCATAACAATAGTATCAAGATTTTTCTAAAGAAACAAGACACTAATAATTTAAAGTGCATATCCCAATACTCACTAGTATTAGTGCGTATGAGAATGTGTGTGTGTGTGTGTGTGTGTGTGTGTGTTTACATCTAATTTCTCTGTATCTTAATATTGCTTTATGGAACAGGACTTTTTGTAAGAATCACACCTCCCCTTGTTTTTATTGTTGTTTTGTTACTCCTAGCTATATAGGAAAGGAGGGGCAAACGTTAGGGCTACAGAAGGGTCTTCAAAAGAGACAGAGACATGCAGAAAACTGATCTGTTTTCGTAAGTTTCAAACGGTTGGGAAATATAATACCAGTGTAGATTTGATGGAATATATACTTACAGGTAACTTAAAAGTATGCTCACATTAGCAGCATAAGCTTTATTAGACTTTTAGTGCTTAGGGCTTTCTTTGATTTTTCTGAATTTTCTTTTTTAAAAATATTTATTTATTAAATTGAGGTGACATTGTTCAACATGAACATACAGGTGTGGCTTTCTATGTTACAAGATATATATGTTGCATCATGTGCCCACCACCTAAAGCAGGGGTCCTCAAACTACAGCCTGCGGGCCACATGCAAATACAAATATTGTATTTGTTCTCGTTTTGTTTTTTTACTTCAAAATAAGATATGTGCAGTGTGCATAGGAATTTGTTCATAGTTTTTTCTTTAAACTATAGTCTGGCCCTCCAACGATCTGAGGGACAGTGAACTGGCCCCCTGTTTAAAAAGTTTGAGGACCCCTGACCTAAAGTCAAATCTTCTCCTGTCACATTATATTTAAGACCCTCTTCTCTTCCCACCCCCTTCCCTCTGGCAACTACCACACTGTTGTTTGTGTTCATGACTTTCAGTTTTATGTCCCACATACGAATGGAATCATATGATTCTTGGCTTTTTCTGACTTATTTCACTTAGCATAATGTTCTCAAGGCCCACCCATGTTGTTGCAAATGGCACTATTTTACCCTGTCTTATGAATGAGTGGTATTCCATTGTGTATATGAACCATATCTTATCCAATCCTCTATCGCAGGGCACTTTGGTTATTTCCATGTCTTGGTCTGAGTGAATAATGCTGCAGTGAACATAAGGGTGCATATATCTTTGCAAATACATGATTTTGAAGTTTTCGGGTATACATTCAGGAGAGGGATCGCTGGATTGTATGGTAGCTCTATTATTAACTTTTTGAGGAATCACCAGACTGCTTTCTATAGTGATTATACTAGTCTACATTCCCACCATCAATGAATGAGGGTTTGCTTTTCCCCAAAACCTCTCCAACACTTATTGCTTGTCTTGTTGATAATGGCCTCTCCAAGAGGTGTAAGGTGGTATATCCTTGTAGTTTTGATTTGCATTTTCCTAATTGCCAGTGAGGTTGAACATATATTTATATATTAACTAGAGGCCCAGTGCACAAAATTCGTGCACTTGGCGGGGGGGGGGGGGGGGTCCCTCAGCCTGGCCTATGCCCTCTCACAGTCCGGGAGCCCTCAGGGGATGTCCAACTGCCGCAGAGGTGGGAGAGGCTCCCACCACCGCTGCTGTGCTCACCAGCTATGAGCCAGACTTCTGTCTGAACGGGGCTTCCCCTGTGGGAGCACACTGACCACCAGAGGGAAGCTCCTACATTGAGTGTCTGCCCCCTGGTGGCCAGTGCGCATCATAGCGACTGGTCGTTCTGCTGTTAGGTTGATTTGCATGTTTGTCTTTTGTTATATAGGATTGGCTGTTCATAAGTCCTTTTGGGAGAGGAGTATTTTCAGGTTCTCTGCCAACTTTTTGATTGGGTTGTTTGTTTGATATTGGGTTTTAGGAGTTCTTTATATATTTTGTAAATTAAATCTTTGTCAGAGCTAATGTTTGCAAATATCAGATCTGATCTGGTTGCCTGCTTATTTGTTTTGTTGTTAGTTTCTTTTGCTATGCAGAAGCTTTATAGTTTGATATAGTCCCATTCATTTATTTTTGCCTTTACTTCCCTTGCCTTTGAGATCAAATTAATAAAATGTTCTCTACAACCAAGGACTGTAAGTTTGGTACCTATATTTTCTTCTATGTAACTTACTTTTTGGGGTCTTATATTTAGGTCTTTGATCCATTTTGAATTAATTTTTGTACATGGGAACAAACTAATTCAGGTTCATTCATTTGTAAGTGGCATTCCAGTTTTCCCAGCACCATTTATTAAAGAGACTATCTTTACTCCATTATGTGTTTCCAGTTCCTTTTTTGAAAATTATCTGTTCATGTACATGTGGTTTTATAGCTGGGCTCTCTATTCTGTTCTATTGATCTCTGTGTCTGTCTCTCTGCCAATACCATGCTGTTTTGATTATCATAGCTCTGTTGTATAATTTGAAGTCGGGTAGTGTGATACCTCCAGCTTTGTTCTTTTTTCTCAGGATTGCTTTGGCTATTCGAGGTCTTTTATAGTTCCATATAAATCTGATGATTTCTCATTCTATTTCTTTAAAAATTGACATTGGGATTTTGATGGGGGTTGCATTAAATCGGTATATTACTTTGAGCCATTTTAACTATATTGATTCTTCCAATCCATGAACTCGGAATATTTTTCCATTGTGTTGTGTCTTTTAAAATCTCTTTTTAAAAAAATGCTTTGTAATTTTTAGTATATAGGCCTTTCATCTTCTTTGTTAGGTATTATCCTTTTGGTTGTAATTGCAAAAGGAATTGTTTTATCATTTCTTTTTCTGAAGTTTTGTTGTTAGTATACAGGAAGGCAATGCATTTTTGCACAATGATTTTATATCATGCAAATTGACTGTATTTGTTTATTGTTTCTAATAGTGTTTTGGTAGAGTCTTTAGGATTTTTAAAAACAGAATCATGTCATCTGCAAAAAGGGACAGTTTTACTTTTCTTCCTTCTCTATTTGTATGCTTTTTATTTCTTTCTCTTGCCTTCTTGCCCTGGCTAGGACTTAAAGCACCATGTTGAATAAGAGTGGTGAATGTGGACATCTTTGTCTTGTTCCTAATTTTAGAGGAAAATTTTCAGTTTTTCACCATTATGATATTAGCTGAAGGTTTATCATAGATGGCCATTATTATGTTGATGTACTTTTCTTCTATTCCTATTTTATTGAATGTTTTAATCATAAATGGATGTTCTGTCTTATCAAATGCCTTTTCTGCATCTATTGATAAGATCATATGCTTTTTATCCTTTCTTTTGTTAATGTGGTGTATTACATTGATTGATTTGCATGTGTTAAACCATCCTTGTGCCCCTGGAATGAATCCCACTTGATCATGATGTATATTTTTTTAATGTACTGCTGTATTTGATTTGCTAGTATTTTGTTTAGGATTTTTGCATCTGTATTCATCAGAGATTTGGTCTGTAATTTTATTTCTTTATATTATCATTGCCAGGTTTTGGTATCAGGATTATAGTTGCCTCGTAGAAAGTGTCAGGAAGTATTGCCTCTTCTTCAAATTTTTTGGAAGAGTTTGAGAAAAAAGGTTTTAAATCTTGTTTGAATGTTTGGTAGAATTTACTGATAAGGCCATCTGTCTTGGATTTTTATTTTTTGGGAAGTTTTTCATCGTTGTTTCAACTTCTTCACTGCTGATTGGTATATTTAGATTTTCCAATTCTTCATGATTTAATGTAGGAAGGTTATTATATTTCTAGAAAGTTATCCATTTCTTCTAGGTTATTGAATTTTATGGCATATAGTCTTTAATAATATTCTAATATGAGTCTTTGTTTATCTGTGATGTCTATGGTGACTTTTCCTCTCATTTCTTATTTTGTTTATATGGTCTCTTCCTTTTTATCCTTAGTGAGTCCAGCCAGGGGTTTGCCAGTTTTATTAATCTTTTCAAAGAACCAGCTCTTTGTTTTATTAATTTTTTGTATAGTCTTTTTTTGTTCTCTATTTTATTTCATTCTGCTCTTTTATAATTTCTTTGTTCTGTTGGCTTTGGGTTGCTTTTGTTCTTTTTCTATTACTTTAAGATGTGATGTTAGTTTGTTTCCTTGGGATTTCTCTTGTTTCTTGAGATAGGCCTGTAATGATATAAAGTCCCCTTTTGATATGTCATATTGTCATTCTCATTTGTCTCTATATATCTTTTGATCTTATCTTTTACTTCTTCTTTGACTCAGTCATTTTTAGTAGTATGTTGTTTAATGTCTAGGCATTTGTGGGGATTTTTACTTCCTTTTTGCATTTGATTTATAATTCCAAGGCATCATGGTCAGAGAATATGTATAATTTCAATCTTATTGAATTTTTTGATGCTAGTTTTGTGAACCAACGTATAGTCTATCCTTCAGAATGTTCCATGTAGACTGGAGAAGAATATATAATATGATGTTCTGGAAAGAAAGATTCTGTAAATGTCAATAATGTCCATTTGGTCTAGTGTTTCATTTAAGACTGACATTTCTTATTGATTTTCTGTTTGGTTGATCTGCCTAGAGCTGTCAATGGAGTATTAAGTTTCCCAACTATGATCTTCTTTTGATCTGTTTCTCCCTTTACTTCTGTGAGTAGTTGTTTTATATATTTCAGTGCTCCCTAGTTGGGTGCATATATATTAAGAAGTGTTATATTTTTTTGATGTAGTGTTCCCTTTATCATTTTAAAATGTCCATATATGTGTCTTTTTATTGTCCATTTTAATAAGCATAAATTATATTTACATTTGATCACTGTCATGTTTTTAAAATAAGTGTTTATGACCATCACTATGTTCAGAAATTTTGAATCAGTTCTTGTGTAAAATTCATTAACCAGACTATACTTTACACACGCAAGTCTTCATCACGGCTCAGAGTGTCAAAAATCTATATAATAAAAGCCTAAGCAACCTTTCCGGTGGAACAACCAGAACAACCGGTTGCTATGATGCACACTGACCACCAGAGGCAGATGTTCAATGTAGGAGCTGCCCCCTGATGGTCAGTGTGCCCCCATGGGGGAGCGCCACTCATCCAGAAGCTGGGATCACTGCTGGCAGGTGCAGGGGCATTGGCAGGAGCCTCTCCTGCCTCCAAGGCAGTGTAAGGAGCAGCAAACAAGCAGGTGATAAGGAGCAAGGGGTCCTGGACTGTGAGAGGGCGCAGGCTGGGCTGAGGCACCTCACCCCCAGTTCATGAATTTTGTGCACCGGGCCTCTACTATTTAATGAAATCTATTAGAAATAGCTAATAGCATATGCAAGGAGAACCTTGAAATGCTTAGAGCTTTTAACATCTGATTTTTTATGGATATAATAAAAATCTCCTACAAAATACATTGCCTGCATAGGGAGATTTTAACTGACACAGTTAGACTTTATAAACAGATGGGATCACAGTTGCTCTGTTTCAGGACACCGTGTCATTTTGAATGTGCTGCCCTGCAACAGCACGCTCTTCCCACTAGCCCACTCATGTCAGTTTTTCACCTTCTGGTTCATCAGAGTTTCATTAGCTCAAAACTGTATCACCTTGTGTCATGTGCAAGTCGACAGGTAGTTCATAACCCTTTGCTGTCAGAATTAACATTCATGATACTACTTAAACTGTGGTGCAAATTTAGAGTTCATTATTAAATGAGGCATATGCTACTACACTTATAACTGATTCAGTCCTGTTATTTTTAGTTTGACCTTTTCTGTATTCATCAAATCAGTTTAGAAATAGACATTGAGGTACCCTTTACAGTTAGTTATAAAATTTTCTATTGCTGATATTTTATATGGAGTTTTCCACATTCTCAGTTGTTCCATAATAAATGTTAGACCTCAATGATCTTTTAAATAAGAGTGAAGTAAGCATGTATCCCCTGGATATTAATGATCTTTTTTTCAACCCTGAAATAACTTCACTCTCTAAGCATAACTAGGTTTGAAAGAATACACCTTCCTTTAGGTATTAAAAGTGACAAAAGTAGAACTAAGGTGAACAATTAGTATTATGGATTATTGTAAATTATTAATTCTATTTCTGATTCTCTCTACCTTTTCCATATTAATCTAACATTAAAAAATGTCAAACCCAGGAAAAAGATAATATTCAATACAAGATACTACAAATTTTTCTTCTTAATTATAGCTAAAGCACATCTTAATATTTTAATTAGGATTTTCATAGCATGTTTCTTTGAAAGTACTACTAGAGCAGTACTGTTTCATTAAGGACAAAGTCTAAGAACCATAACAACAATGAAAAAGGTGAAGGGGCACATAAGTGCACAGTGAAGAATAGTACTTAAGTTTAATAACCATCCAAGCAGGGGATATAATTCTTAAAAGGTGCTTTTGGTCTTCCTTTTTTTTTGCTGATGCTATGGGGGAAAGTGTGGAATTTTGCAGTGATTCCTTACTTTATAAATTTTATGGATTTGGATATGCTCAGTGTTAGGTCCTGTGTAATAGAAGTTGTATGGACCCAATTCACTACTTCATTTTTTCTTCTTTTGCTATTATTCTACAGCAACTTAAATATAATGATGTGGTTTTTATGGCTATTAACAAATGAACTTATGGGTGATTTGTAGCCTAGGGAAATTTATTTAGATGCTGTATGTGAATTCTTTAAGAAATAGCAGATGGAGAGACTATTTTAAAAGCAGCTTTTCTGTCACGTCATAATGCTTCGATGGCATTGCTGGCTTGCTGAAGCAGGACCAGAGGAGAAATGTTACTAAGAGACCTGCATTGTGACTTTGCTATTTCTTCACTTGCAGCATCACCAGTAGTGTCATTCATTTGATTTTAAACTTGCAAGATTTTCTTGTATTTCACATAATTCATTGTCCATTAAGTTGGACACATACACACAAGAAGGTCTTACCCATTTTTTACCAGTTCAGATGCTTAAGAGGAACTGGGTTTGGAAAAAGGATAGCAATAAAACAAACAAAAGAACTGAGCTTCTCCTGTGAATTGGATTTGAAAGGGCTATCACAGAGGTGATTGAAATTCTTCCCATTTTAAAAGTATATATATTTCTCCATTTTTATTTATCTTTGCAATGCTCACTGTCTAATATTTCTCTTTGCATTATCCTTCCTATTCATTGATGATGCAACTTCCAATAAACTCAGAAATACTTAAATCTAACAGTCACAGGCCCACTCTTCAGAATGCCGCAAATTTGCAATCGTATTTTCTTATCCTCTTGGGAAGGTTGTGTTCACTCAACCTCTTAGTTCCTGTAACATGCCTCTGAACAAGAAATTATGTTTTGACATCACTCAAAAATTTACTGGGTGCATTGAGAATTGGTTTAGGTTTAACACACATTTTTACTTTTACTTTGCAGATGTTTTGAAAGCAACTTAAGTTTCAGTTAGGGTGAATGTCCACAATCTAGAGTAATTCAAGTACTAAGAAGGAGGCACATGATATAGCTAACATGCTTAAAACTAAGAATTTCTGAGATTATTGTGTAAGGAACTAATGTTTTGATAATTTCACTAGAGATAGAAATATTTCCAAACCCATGTTAAACTTCTTTCTGGCTTATCTGTGTTTCCAGCCCATGATGGCATTATATGCTTCTTGAATATATATATGAATAAAGTAAAAACATTTTATCTAAAAATTAAGAATAATGATTTATTTTATATAGTCACCTGAAATTCTCCCTTTCCTCCCTATTTACACTACCTATATATTATAGGTACAATGCTAGTTAATATTTTCTTTTATATTAAAACTAAGGGCCCAGTGCATGAAATGCATGCATGGGTAGGGTCCCTAGGGGCTGCTGGCTGTCGGCTGGGGCCTCCCTTTCTCTGGCTGCCTGCTGCCATGGCCGTCAGCTGGGGTGGGGTCAGCCTGGGGGAGGAGCCTCTGGCAGTTGGCCGGCCAGCCCTGGCCCCTGTTTGAACTCCCGTTGAACTTCTGATGGAGGGGACAATTTGCATATTAGGCTTTTATTATATAGGATATGTAATATATTTTCACATTAAAATATATCATATTGAAATATATTTTGATATTAGGTTGGCATTTTTATATTGGCAGACAGATTTTTAAAAACTAACATTCCTTGTCATAAAAAAAAACTTGAGAAAATTAATATTCAACACCTTTGCTTATTTCTAAAGTGATGGCTAAGGATAGTTTGCTGGAATTTCTAACAATTTCCAATTTTTTATTACTCATTTGGTATATGAGAAAAATTTAGCATTTTTAAAATATATTTTTCCTTGATTACCCATAGTCATTGCAACATTATTCACAATATCCAAAATGTGGAAGCAAAACAAATGTACACCCATAGATGAAAGGGTAAAGAAAATGTAGTACATAGATACAATGGAATATTATTCAGTCCTAAACAAGAAGGAGGGAATCCTGTCATATAATGGACATGGATGAAACTTGAGGTCATTATATTAAGTGATATAAGCTAATCACAAAATTATTATTGCTTTTTAAAAATATATATTTTATTGATTTTTTACAGAGAGGAAGGGAGAGGGATAGAGAGTTAAAAACATCAATGAGAGAGAAGCATCGATCAGCTGCCTCCTGCACACCCACTACTGTAGATGTGCCTGCAACCAAGGTACATGCCCTTGACCAGAATCGAACCCGGGACCCTTCAGTCCACAGGCCAATGCTCTATCCAGTGAGCCAAACCGGCTAGGGCTTATTATTGCTTTTTAAATACATTCTTACTTTAATAGATTAATCTGGCTCATTTACTCCATTTAGTTTCTGGGAAATTTAGTTGAAATATTGAATTGCAAAAGTATGGTATACTAAGAAAATGTGACAACCTAGCCTAGAAATTCAGATCTTTGCCAAACTTCACCAAATGTCAACATTTTATTTTTACTTTTAAAACCTGATTATCTTAATCATCTAACTAGAAACTTTATGCTGAGTACCATGATCATTGATTCTTTCCCTTCAGTGAACCTGATTTCAATCATGAAAATGTTAAATGCGTGAAAGTAAATTACCTAAAAGTAATTTTAGATGAAAAAATAATATAAATTAAGATGAATAATAAATAAAAAGGAGAATGGCTAAGTTCACTCCTGTGCAATAATTAATTTACCTTACATAAATGAAGTGAGAATAAACATAATATTAATAAAGCTGCTTATGCTTATTTTCTAAAATCTTTTTAGTTTCTTTTTTCTTAATTTGCCTTTTTTGGATAGAGCAAGTTGATGACTTTTCAAAAATGTTTGCATAATTAGTATGTATGTGTTATGTAGAAAAGGATAGCTTTTAACTAAAAATATATAATGGGTTTTGATTCAGAAACCAATTTTGAAAAAAGTGTATTTTTTTAAATATAGTTTTTTATTGATTTCAGGGAGGAAGGGAGAGGGAGAGAGAGACAGAAACATCAATGATGAGAGAGAATCATTGATTGGCTGCCTCCTATACACCCCACAATAGGATTGAGCCCACAACCCAGGCATATGCCCTGAAAGGGAATGGAACCATGACTTCCTGGTTCATAGGTCACACTCAACTGCTGAGCCACGTCAGCGAAAAACGTATATTGTTGATTAGATATATAACCATAGGTAAAGTGTAGCTGTTATGATCTTTCCCACCTCTCAAATTAAAAATAGAATAATGCTAGCCCTGGCCAGTGTGGCCCAGTTTGTTGGAGCATCATCCTGTACAGCAAAGGGTGGTGGGTATGTTTCCAGATGAGGTTACATACCCAGATCTCTCTCTCTTTCTCTCTCTCTCTCTCTCTCTCTTTCTTTCTCTCTCTCTCTCTCTCTCTCTTTCTTTCTCTCTCTCTCTCTCTCTCTCTCCACTCTCCCTTCCTGTCTCTAAAATCAACTTTAAAAAAAATGGAATAATGCTAATCTTAAAGGGGCTTTATGAGGTTTAAATGAGGTATTAATTGCATGTCAAGCATACAGTTTGTTTTTGTTTCTTTCTTTTCTTTCCAAAAGTGAATATTTGATTTGATGATTTGGAACTCAGAAAACACCAGCTCATGTAAAATGAAGATTAAATATTGATGTTTTTTATTTCAGATTTTCAGTAACAGGTGATAAAAGCATTAGTATTACAACAGTACAAATCACTATCTAAAATCTTATATGTCTAAAATTATTTTCAATCCATTGATAAGATACTGGATATGTTTTATTAAAATATATTTGTATTTATTGGACTTCTCTGTGGATTACTGTCTATATGATGTATTAGTGGACACTTATCTATGAATATTAATAAATCAACAAGTATAAGCATCTGGAAAAGAAAAAATACTTCTTAATCAATTATTTATGTTCATATTTAATAATTATTTAACTGAAAAATCTATAATAATAAAAGCATAATATGCAAATTCACTGAACAACCGAAGAGCAGAATGACCGGCCAGATGACCTTCCGGATGACCACACTATGACAAGCACTGGTGCCAGGCCAGCCAAGGTTGGTGTGATGTATTTGGTCTGGGCGCCTGCCATTACACTACGATCACCCCACAGAGGGATGCCCAGGCCACTGGTTAGTGGGGCAATTGATGGGGGGGGTCTGTGATCGCCCCAAAGAGGGAGGCCCAGGCTACCTGGCCTGCAGTGCTGCAGTGAGTGGGAGGGGCTTCCCTCTGCAGAGCCATTGATCATGTAGCCCTGTGATCGATCTCTCCACAGAGGGAGGCCCAGACCACCCAACTGGCAGCACTGTGGTGGGTGGGCAGGGCCTCCCTCTGTGGGGTGATTGATCTGCGCCCTGTGATCGATCTCCCCACAGAAGGAGGCCCAGGCCACCAGCCAGCGATGCTGTGGCAGGTGTGCGGGGCCAGCCCATGATTGCCTCGCAGAGGGAGGCCCAGGCCAGTCAAGCTATGGCACCCCATGCCTGTTGCCTGCAGAGGGAGGTGATCAGTGGTGGGGAGGGGGTAGCACTGCACAGATGGCAAGCAGTGGCAGCAGCAGGGGCGGAGCCAGCTGCCAGCAGCCAGGAAAAAGGAAAGCCCAGATAGGCCCTGATCACCGTCCAGGCCTAGGGACCATACCCAAGGGGTCCAGGATTGCAAGAGGGTGCAGGCCAGGCTGAGGGTCACACACCCTCGTGCATGAATTCATGCACCGGGACTCTGGTAGGAACAATAAAAACAGAAATCCCAAACTCTGATTCTTAAGATATCTCTTTCCTCATATAGATTGTTGCTATGGTAAGGGTTTGTGAATCAAGAGCAGGCTGTACATGTAATTGAAATTATGTCCATGAATCAATTTACCAGTCATTAAATCTAGCAACCACAGCTTTACTTTTATTATTGTCATTTAATTATTAATATGATTCTTAAATAATGCTAAGTAGTATAATTAATGCTAAGTAACAATCTACACTAATAAAAGAGAAACATGGTAATTAGCGTACGACCGCTACCCTTCCCATTGGCTAATCAGCATAATCTATGCAAATTAACTGTCAGCCAAGATGGCGGCGGGCAGCCGGGCAGCTTGAAGCGGAACGTGAGGCTTGCTTGATCCAGTGACGGAGGAAGCCAAGGTTCCCTGCCTGCTGCTGCCTGGCTCTGAGCTCCTGAAGCAACAGCTCCAAAACCTACAATGTTTCAATTATAGAAGCTAAAAGATGGCGGTTAATTTGCATATACCAGTTGGGAGGGAAGACTGAGGACAACATGGAGGCCAAGAGGTACAGAAGGGAGCTAAGTAGAGGCCTCGAGGACAGAAACGGAGCCAAGGCTACAGAGGTGGGAGGTGGGAGGTGGGAGGGCAAGCCCAGCCACAGCGGCTGCGAGGAGGGGCAGTGGCTCGGAGGGGAATGGGCAGCGCCCGGGAGCGGGAGGGGAAACCGGCCACAGCGCCCGGGAGCGGGAGGGGAAACCCGCCACAGCGCCCGGGAGCGGGAGGGGAAACCGGCCACAGCGCCCGGGAGCGGGAGGGGAAACCCCCCACAGCGCCCGGGAGCGGGAGGGGAAACCCAACCACAGCGCCTGGGAGCTGAGGGGAA
>NW_005871487.1:340939-365893 GCF_000147115.1 Myotis lucifugus
AGCGCCTGGGAGCTGAGGGGAAACCCGCCACAGCGCCCTGGGAGCGGAGGGGAAACCCGCCACAGCGCCCTGGGAGCTGAGGGGAAACCCGCCACGGCGAGGGAGAGTGAGGGGAACCCCCCCTCAGTGGATGTGAAGTGAAGGTGAATCCCCTCACAGGCCTGGGGGGTTGAGGGGAACCCCCCCCAGGGCTGGTGAGCTTGAGGGGAAACCCCCCCAACGCGCCAGGGAGCAGGAGGGGAAAACCCCCCACAGTGCCTGGAGCTGAGGGGAAACCCCCCTCAGCGCCTGGGAGCTGAGGGGAATCCCCCCACGGCGCCCTGGAGCTGAGGGGAAACCCCCCACGGCGCCCTGGAGCTGAGGGGAAACCGGCCACAGTGCCTGGGAGCTGAGGGGAAACCGGCCACAGTGCCTGGGAGCTGAGGGGAAACCCAGCAGGAGTGGCTGGGAGCGGGAGGGGAAACCGGCCACAGCGCCCGGGAGCTGAGGGGAAACCCAGCAGGAGTGGCTGGGAGCGGGAGGGGAAACTGGCCACAGCCCTGTCACAGGGACAGACATCCTCTGGAGCCAGGCCGCTCTGAACCTGTAGGTCCGTCCATAGGCCCAGAGCGGCTGAAGTCCGGAATGCCGGGCCTACGCTTGCAGGTGCCAAGCGGCCCGGGTTGGGGTGGGAACATCCCCAGGACCCAGGCACTCCAAGCTGGCGCACACCCAAGCGGCCAGGAACGGGGAGGGAATGTCCCCTGCAGCAAGTGAGCAGACAGCAGGGCCCTGCTTGCCACTGGCCGTGGCAGCGAGGGGCAAGCAGTCCCTTGCAGGGCCCCCACAGAGAGCAGACACCAGGGCCCTGCTTGCCCCTGCGGTGGCGAGCCAGAGAGAAGACAGCAGGGCGCTGCTTGCCCCTGACCCCAGCAGCGAAGGACAGGCAAGCCCCTACAGAGAGCAGACACCAGGCCTACGGTGGCCTCAAGCAGGCAGGTCCACAGAGAGCAGAGGACCATGGGGAGCAGGTCTAAGCCGTCAGTAAGACATCCCCTGAGGGCTCCCAGATTGGAGAGGGTGCAGATCGGGCTGAGGGACCCCTCCTTCCCCGTGCACGAATTTCGTGCACCGGGCCCCTAGTCTATATATATAAAAGCCTAAGAGACCAAATGACGGAACAACCGAACGACCGGTCAACTGGTTGCTATGACATGCACTGACCACCAGGGTCAGATCTTTAACACAGGAGCTTGCCCCCTGGTGGTCAGTATGCTCCCACAGCGGGAGCATCACTCAACTGACTGACCCATCCCAGCAGCCCACCAGCCCGGCAGCAGCCACTCACTCCCTCAGGAGTCCTGCAGGTCCAATCTCTAGAGAATGTGCCAAGCACTGATGGACCAGTGCCACTGGCACAATCCCAACAGTGCAGCCAGCCTCCTGGAAGTTGGCCTTGAACACCGTGGCCATTTTCCCTCCCTAGATGCTCCACAAGAAAGAAATAATATAAAAGCAGCTGCCAGGTGGCTCCCAACAATTGGCGAGAACATCAGCAGGACAGAGCCACATCCCAGGCTGGCAAGGGCATCCCACTGTCCACCTGGAGGGCCGATCGTGTCCCGCCCCCTTGGGACAAGTGCCAGATGCAGGGCTCACAGGTGTCAAGCGCTGCAGTGGCAGCACAAGCCCATGGCAGGCACAGGGGGGCCAGGATGAGCGGGAGCAGTAAGCAGGAGTGGCAGGTGGCATTGGACTGTAGGTTTCAGCCCAATCCCTGCAGGCCACCCCAAGGGATCCCATCTGTGCATGAATTTATGCACCAGGCCTCTAGTGTAATATAATGTGAGTTGTGATGTAGCCCTTTGCCAATTTGAAACAATCTGGAGAATGCTAAGGATTGTGGATTAGAAAGAGCTTGAGACACTGAATGTATACTTAGGCCACTAGACCCTTCCTAGAAAGCTTACTCCCAGACTGCATGTCACATGTGAAAATGTACACTTCTGTCATTCAAATGCCAAATTACATTTCCCTTTGGTATTTCATATCTTATGAAATATCTACCTTAGTTCTACAGTTAAAATTCCTTTTCTGTATTCAATCAGTATAAGTTAGCTCTCGCCAAAAAATAAAAAATAAATAAATCCCTAAATTTAAGGGCTTAAAAAACAACAGTCATTTATTCTCACTCCTCTGTAGATTTGCAGGCAGGTGGCTAATCTAGCCTAGCTAACCTGGTGGCTCTGCTAATCTCAGCTAACGCCATTTTTGCCTCTGGGGGTTGGTTCTTCTAGGCCAGTGGTTCTCAACCTTCCTAATGCTGTGACCCTTTAATACAGTTCCTTATGTTGTGGTGACCCCCAACCATAAAATTATTTTTGTTGCTACTTCATAACTGTAATTTTGCTACTGTTATGAATTGTAATGTAAATATCTGATATGCAGGATGTATTTTCATTGTTACAAATTGAACATAATTAAAGCATAGTGATTAATCACAAAACAATATGCAATTATATATGTGTTTTCCGATGGTCTTAGGCAACCCCTGTGAAAGGGTTGTTCGACCCCAAAAGGGGTTTCGACCCACAGGTTGAGAACCACTGATCTAGGCTGTCCTCAGTTGGCTTGCCCAAATTCTTCCTATGGAGATGGAAGAGGCTGTCAAAAAGCAAAACCAATAGTGCAAGCACATTTCCAAGGTCAACTTTTGTTAGGTCTATTAACATCCTCTCTGTGGGTTATTGAAAATCATAAGGCTTAATCCATCATCAAAGGTGTTATTTCCATGGAATTTAGGGAAAAGAGTGAACATTTTGGAGCAATAATCTAATCCTTCTTCAGTCTTTACATTAACCTGAGAAGTGATTACATTTGTAACCTGTGTGGGATGAACAGCTACTCAGAGCAACGAGTATTTCCAATAAGACTTCTGTTCTGACTTCCATATATCTAGGAGTAAAGAGGGGACCCCAAACTGTTATGTTATTTTAGTCAGAGCTCCTTACCACTCTCTGTATCTCTGTAATAATATTCTGCCTTTCTATCACCATCTGATTGAGACCCCAAGGATTTATTTCTTTTTTTTAAATTTATCTTATTGTTGAAAGTATTACAGATGTCCCCTTTGTGGGTTTTTTTGTTGTTGTTGGTTTTCTTTCCCATTCGCACCCTACACCCACCCTTCCCAAGCTTTCACCACACTATAGTCTGTGTCCAGGGCTGTGCCTATACATATGCATATAAATTCTCCAGTTAATCTCTGTCCCCACACTCCCACCCCTACCTTGCCACTGAACAAGGATTTCTTTCATCTTGCCCTCTGTTGAAAGTTTCCCCATGGGTCTCTTGCATTTCTAAGCATCTTGTGAGTAGAGACACTGATGACATTAGTTATAGATGATTTTTTCAAGGATGCTTGTTTGGCAAACAGCCTTGGTTAATAGATACTAGGTTACTTTCTGGAGCAGAGAGCAGATCCATTTATGGTCCAATATAGAGTCCAGTATATTGTCTGTTCCAGGGCAAAGACCAGGCAGGTTAACTTGTAGTCATATATAAAATATTTGGTTTCCTTAACCTTGGTGTTCATTATCTGTGGTATAAACACACTGCATGCAGTTTCCACCTGGATCACTCCACATCACTCTCCTGGGACTTGTGAAACAAGAGAAACAGTATGAACACAAAGTGCATGCTGCTTGCTGGACTGTGAGTAATAAAATCCTTTGTTTCTGACACAGGGATCTAATGTCTTCTGCCAGCATTTATAAAACTGTGGCGGAGTACCTCGTTAGCTCAGCAGCAGGGTAAAATCTCAGAGCCTTCACACTTCATGATACTCTTCATCTTGGTTTATATTAATTACCAAGGTAAAGCAGATCTCAAAGGTTATTGCTGATTCTCACCTCCTTAAAGCTGTATGCATACCCTTTCTAACCCATTTTCATGCCTTTGAACTCTTTTTTTAATTTAAAAGTATTGGCGTGACATGAACATATAGGTTTCGGGTGCGGGTTTCTAAGTTACAAGATCTGTATGTTGCACCATGTGCTCATCATCCAAAGTCAAACCTTCTCCTGTCACATTATAGTTAGGACGCTCTCCTCCGTCTACTCCCTTCCCTCTGGCAACCACCCCACTGCTGTTTGTGTGCATGACTCAGTTTTATATCCCACATATGAGTGAAATCACATGGTTCTTAGCTTTTACTGACTGACTTAGTTCACTTAGCATAATGTTCTCAAGGTCCATCCATGTTGTTGCAAATGGCACTATTTCATTCTTTCTTATAACTGACTTGTATTCCATTGTGTATATGCACCACATATTGTTTATTTAGTTTTCTATCTCAGGCCCTCGCTTCTTAGCGCTGGCCCAGCCTGGTGATCTGGGGCCAGGTCGGCTGTGGGAGGGGCTGTGGGAGGTTGAGGCACAGCAGGTCACACCCTGTCCAGCCTCTGCGGAGGTGTGGCACTGGGGCTGGGCCCACGCCACTGCCTCTGTGCAGGTCTCTGTGGAAGGGGCAGCACTGGGACCCGGACTGCACAGCCCCCTCTTCCTCTGCCACTGCCCAAGGGGCCCAGGTGCTGGACCAGCCCCCACTGCGGCCTCTCCCACACCGCCTCTGTGAAAGGGGCAGTGGTAGCGGCAGCGACCGGCCACCTCCACTCCTGCTCCCACTCCTGCGCCACTGGCCCTCGGCCTTCGCAGCCGCTGTGGCTTTGTCCAGATGGATGTCCGGAAGATGTCTGGTCTAATTAGCATATTACCCTTTTATTAGTATAGATATTTTTATTGAGTAAGGGAGAGGAAGAGAGAGATAGAAATATCAATGATGAGAGAGAATCATTGATCAGCTGCCTCCTATATGCCCCACACTGGGGATTGAGCCCACAACCCAGACATGTGCCCTGACCGGGATTGAACTGTGACCTCCTGGTACCTAGTCAATGCTCAATCACTGAGCCACGCCATCTGGGCCCCTGTGTTCCTTCTTATTGTCAGGATGAAAAGTATGTACTTTTTAAAAAAGACAACTCCCTCACTTGAGCACTATATCCCCAGTCCTCTCACAAGTTTATAATTCCATCAGATTTTCCCTTCTCTTTATTATTATTTCTCTCCTCTACTTTTAATCATTCCCCTAAAATGATTGAGAGAAGAGGAGAAAAATGATATTTTCTGTTTAAAAACACAACAAACAGAAACCTTCTGTTGACCTACATCTTGCTATAATTACTGTCTTTGTACATAATATTTTTCTTGAAAGAATTTTGTATATAACCTGGCTGCAATTCATTTTCTTTCTCTTTTCTTGAACCCACTTGACTGAGGCTTTCCCCCTAACTACTCTACTAAAAATGTCATATGTCAAGATCTCCAGTAACCTACACATTACTAAACCCAATAATCATGTCTTATACATCAGTGCTGTGCTGATAACATTTAACAATACCTCTTACGGCGAGAAAACATCTCTAGTTCTAAAAGTCTACTGATTTCCATGGTATAAATACTCCAACCATGGCCAAACTTCCAACATGATAACAATGAACACGGCGTGTGAAGAAATTCATGCAACTGGCTCTCATTTGCTGGCAAACTAGGCTCCGGAACCCAGTGACCTTAATGGATGTTGCCTTTTCTGCAGTATTTGATGCAATAAATTACTCAGTACTTCTCAACTCAATACTACATTTCTAGAAAACTACTCTCATCTGTATTACTCCTAGATTTTGGTTTACTCCTTCTTGGGCTCTTCTGTGTCACATGTTCACACCCCATTGTTGCACCCTGATATCTCTTTACTTTTCCATCTGTACTGTAACTTGAAGAACTCAACCAGGCCCTTGGAATGAAATACCCTCTATATATCTAAATATTCCATCCTGACTTCAGTAAAAATATCTGAATTCAGATGTCCAATTATGAACTCGATACCTCCCCCTAGATATTTAAAACTAAAAATGTCCAGTACTAAGCTCCAACCATATTTCCCAAACCTGCTCTAACCAGAATAGTTTCCATATGTCTAGTTGCTCAGTCAAAATACTTAAGTGTCAGTCTTAATGCCTCTCTCTTTATAACATGTACATTCTGTTGCTTTCATGCCCACAACAGCAATCCTGTCACCTTTGCTTTCAAACTATAATCAGGTATTTGCATCTTACTATCTCCATTACAATTACCATGCTCCTTTAGCATTGTAATTCACAAAGATTATTTCAATTTGTCTTCTAATCTCTCTGCTTTCACACCTGCCTCCAAAAAGTATTCTAAAAATGGAAACCAAATCCAAAGTACTTTTTGGATTATATACTGCTAGAGGCCCAGTGCACGAAATCCATGCATGGGGGGAGGGGAGGCAGAGAGGGTCCCTCAGCCCTCAGGAGATGTCCAACTGCCAGTTTGCAAGAGGCAACCAGCGGGGCACTTGCTGGCCAGCTCCAACCCTCCCCATCCCCTCCAATCGCCACTGCTGGTCGCCTTCCTCTGGCGGTGGCGGGCAGGGGGTAGGTGGCAGACGCCCAACTGGGGGCAGCTCCTGAGTCCGCCACCTGGTGGTCAGTGGGCATTATAGTGACCAGTTGTTCCTTTGGTTGTTCTGCTGATTGGTTGATTTGCATATTAGGGTTTTATTATATACTATTATATCACTGTTCTGATTGCATCTTTATAATGGCTTTGCAGCTCATCAAAGTGAAGTCTTCATATTGTCCCACAAATGTTTATGTAGACTGACCTTCTTAATGTTGATAGTCTTGTTTGCCCTTACTCTCTCCTTCACTCAGTCAGCCCCAAACTCTGGTGCTTTGGTGCTCAAAGTGTGCTCTCATTTCAGGGTCTGAAATGTCTCTCCTGTATAGCCACATGATTCACTCACTCATTTTAAGATATTTGTTCAAATGTTAAACTCCCAGTGAAATATTCCCTTATCACAATTTAAAACTGCAAGATGAAAAAAAATAAATAAATGAAATAAAATTGCAAGATGTTCTTGTCATAAACTGGTCACCTAGTATTGCTAACCCCCCCGCCACACACACACATAAACACACACATCCACCTATAATCTTACCAGAATATAAATCCTAAGACATAATTTTATTTTCTTGACTTTTTTTGTTTGTCTTTTTATTGATGTAGCATGAACATCTGGGAAAAATGCCTGGCATGATAACATGTAGTAACTTATAAAAACTTTGTTGAAAAAAATTTAAAAACAGTTTACTACTTATTGATCATTATTTTTCAAACACTGATAAATACTAAAGTTCTGTTACATGACTCTCACAAAACACACACACACACACAAGCACACACAAACTAGGACACAATATTGGAATTTAATTTTAGTTCTGTCTACCTATCCATAATTATATGATAAAAGTGTGGTCCTTATCGGATCGTCGGGCCTTGGAGAGAAAGGTAGGGGAGGATGGGGGTAGGAGGGAGAGATCAACCAAATGACTTATATGCAAGCATGTAGGCCTAACCAATGGACACGGACAACAGGGGGGTGAGGGCATGAGTGGGAAATAGGGGGTAATGTGGGGATAAGGACAGTTATGTAATAACTTAATCAATAAAAAAAGTGTGGTCCTTGACATTCCATGACTCTTACATTAGCTTATTCACCAGACCTTTATAGTGGGTTCTGCAATTTCACTAAATAATATATATATATATATATATATATATATATCTATATCGAGCCTAACAGGTCAAGCTATAGAATTAACTGTCATGTGGTTTAGTCAATTTTCTTTTTTTTCTTTTTCTTTTTAATTGATTTCAGAGAGGAAGGGAGAAGGAGAGAGAGATAGAAACATCAATGATGAGAGAGAATCATTGATCAGCTGTGTCCTGCATGCCCCACACTGAGGAATGGAGCCTGAAACCAGGCATGTGCCCTGACCAGAAATCACACTAAGACTTCCTGGTTCATAGGCTGATGCTCAACCACTGAGCATGCCAGCTGGGCATGGTCTGATTGATTTTCATCAAACTCAATATGCTATCCCTACCCTATCCCCATCAAAATCCTCTTACAGATGCAAGAATAACTCTATTTTGGATTTAGTATCACAGAAATTTAATATTGCAACACCAAACCATTGTTTGGGATTTGTGGGCCCATTTATCACAGAAGGGTTGCTATTTGCTTAAGCTTTACATCTTCTAATTCTGGCACCCATCCCACATATTCTTCAAAGTAAAAATAACAAAAAGCTCTGTATTTACCTTAGTTCCCCGTACCATGATTCCTTTCTGAGACATTTATAACTGAGGGATAATTTTATTTTTTATTTCCTTTTAATTGGAAAATATCTGTGATCTTGTTTTCATTTGCTTCTTTGTATGTATGTAGGGGGAAGAGCATGTTGAGAGGAGATAATGTTCAAGTTTATATATCCCTACAGCTATGTGGAAATAGCAGGCATTATGATCTACCATTGTTTCAAAGCTATGGTTCCTTGAATCCAAGGTTAAACAAAGTTTAATGGGAAATATAGATTACTGTTATTTTCATGGCTCAAAAGTTATGGTTTTTAATTATATCATTTATACTATTGCAGAAAAATATGGTTTAATAAAAAAACAAAGATTTTTGTTTTGTTTGTTTTTAATCACACATCTTCCAGGAGACTATGCTACTTCCTAGGAGCAAAATAGGTCCTTAGAGGAATGAATTGATATTTTCAGGCTAATAAGACACAAGTCTGTAGCATGGTTGAATGTTCTATTAACAGGCTGGGGGAAAAACTAATATATGAACACAGGGAAAGTAAATTAATGTAGAAGAAAATACAGAGACAGAAGGAGAAAGTCCTAATGTAAGAAGGAAAAATGTGAAAGATACAGGAACAGGGAATTTAATCTTTGGAATATATTTTTCTCTAATTCCCTTTTTGAATCTATGCTTTTATTTTTTTTCCTATGCACAGCTTTGGACCATAATAGCATGGTACAAAATATATTTCTAAAGAAACTGGCATTGATTAAGTCATACTCTGCAAAACAAAAGATTAAAATAATAACATATCTACTTAAAAAATATCTTTACTATTTAAAGTATTATATATGTCCCCTTTTTCACCCTTTGACCCCCTATCCCAAAATCCCCAGGCCTACTGCACTATTATCTGTGTTCATGGATTATGCATAAATGAGCTTACATAATTATTGTTTTATATTATATATCTTTGAATGGACAAGATAAGAGAAAAATTCACAAGCAATGGTGGTATAAACAGAGGTAGTGCAAAGTGAAATAGATAGTAAAATAAATGGCTAGAAGAAAATGTAGTAAATGAGGTTCAGAGACTATGGAAGAGAAAAGAAAGAATGACTTATTGAGATATATTGTTATTTGGCAAATGTTATTAAGCCATAAGTCAACATTTTGCATGAGATTATGTTGAAAGTTGAACTAGCTCTTACTTCATTTGGTAGGTTAATTTAGTGACTCATTCTTCATTCATTTATTATTAATTTTAAGTATATTCATTAAAAAATTACCATAAACCAGGTACTTTCTAGATATGGGAGAATATCTAGAAAATCAGAAGAGTTTCACCCAGCCAGTGTGGCTCAGTGACTGAGTGTAGACCTATGAACCAGGAGATCATGGTTTAATTACCTGTCAAGGCACATGTCCAGGTTGTGGGCTCAATCTCAAGTAGAGGGCATGAAGGAGGCAGCTGGTCAATGATTTTCTCGATCATTGATGTTTCTATCTCTGTCTCCCTCTCCCTTTCTCTCTGAAATCAATAAAGATTTAAAAAAAAATCAGAAGAGGTCCTGGCCTTCATGTAAAGAAATAAATACATAAAATGATTTTATATAGCTATAAAATTTATGAAGAAATGAATTATGCGTTGACATTGAGAGAAACCAGGAGAAGGATGTCACTTTAATTAGAATAATCTGAGAAGTCATAAGTGCTGAATTTTCCTATATCAACCTCCCTAACCCAGGACTATGATAAATGGTAACTATAAATGTGCCAAAATAGATAAAAATGAGAAAACTGACTTGGATCAATATTAATCCAAATGTAACATTATTTATCCCCTATCATTTGAAGTTGAATGGAGAGAATTGGCCACCTGTAGTTAAACCACCTGTGAACTGTAAAAAAATGTTGAGAACAATGACTAAAAGATATTAACTTGAGTGTGTTTCTTAATAAGTTTTTATATAGTTATAAACTCATAAGTTTTATATTGCATCACGTCTGTTAATTTCACTTACAACCCATGTTATAAAAGAAAATATTAATAATTTTATGGTTGCTTGAATTTTCATGTGTTTATAATACTATGTTTTTAAAGCCTTGGAGATCTTCTAAAGACAATTTTTATAAGAACAAGTATAATCTTTAAAGTGTGAGGACATTTAAAAGTGACATTTGGAAATTATGGTGAAGACTACAAAAAGAAAGGAGGTACCTTTAAATCTACATATTTTAAATTAATAAGGAAAATCACTTACGTAGAATGTGGGAGGAGTTTGAATCAAGCTTTGGTATATGTTTATAATGCAACCAAAGCCTTGATCAGAATTTAAAAACAAATGAGTCTATTTGTCATAATTCACAGTTTCTAAGACTTCCTAACTTAAAACATACTTATTGTTAATTAATTAATTTAACCTTCCCCTTCTTTCAATATCTAAGTAATGAATCACTTTGCCTAAATATGTTCTTTAAATTCAGCCTACTATGTTCTTTCCATAGCTATATTTTTCATTGTAATTCACATAAATGTTATCTCTTCACTCTCTTACTATTATGTTATTAAGTCTTTAAATTAGTTACTATGCATCTATGGTAAAACCCCAAATTTTCACTGTTTATTGTGACAAAATTTCTTTTAATGTTGCTGATAGTTTTGAAGATGAAAATGAAATTCTACAGCTATTGGTGGTGACCAGTTGGAGTTGGACCAGTTGGCTTGTATTCTCATGTGTTGTTTTTTTGTTTTTTGTTATTTTTCTTTGGTTTTTAATTTTTTCTTGTGTTTTCTTTTTTCTTTTCTTCTTCTTCTTCTTCTTCTTCTTCTTCTTCTTATTATTATTATTATCATTATCATTATTATTGTTGATGTTATTTCTTTTTATTTGTCTGTTTTCATCATTGATCCACTTCAGTGGGAACAGATATCAGAAAACATTTTTTAAGTACCATGTCTGATGACTTTGCAGCCATCTCTGCCAACAAATTTCCATATTGGCAATTATTTCATCCTCAGCACCATTGGCAAGGGATCCTTTGCAGAGGTCAGGTTGGCCCGGCATATTATCACTAGCACAGTGGTGGTTGTGAAAGTTGTGAATTGGCAGGGTTTCTCTGATATTCTTCAAGAGGTTCATTGTATTAAGGGATTAAATCATCCTAACTCACCAAGTTGTGTGAGGTCATTACCACCCAGGACAAAGTGTTTCTCTTCATGGAGCTGTGAGTGAGGGAACATTATATGACTGCTTGGAGAACTGTGGCCCCATAACAGAGAAGGAAGCCCAAGCCATGTTCTGACAACTACTACAGGCAGTACAGCACAGCCACCCTCTGGGATCTCCAACCCAGAGGATTCAGGCATCAGGGCAGAAAGACACATCGTACATTGGGACCTGAAGCTGGAGAACATACATCTAGATCAGCGGTTCTCAACCTGTGGGTCGCGACCCCTTTGGAGGTCGAATGACCCTTTCACAGGGATCGCCTAAGACCATCTTGCATATCAGATTTTACATTACGATTCATAGCAGTAGCAACATTACAGTTATGAAGTAGCAACGAAAATAATTTTATGGTTGGGTCACAACATGAGGAACTGTATTTAAAGGGCCAGAAGGTTGAGAACCACTGATCTAGATGGTGAAATAAATGTTAAATTAGTAGACTTCAGCTTCAATAGGGAATTTATAGAAGAGAAACAGCACCTTCTGTGGCACTGCCTTCTATATGGCCCCAGAGATGTTCCTCTTTGAACCCTTTGAGGGCCTGAAGTTGGACATCTGGAGCATGGGATAGTGCTCTACAGGACGGTGATGTGGGCACTGCCATCTGTGGGGAAGAATTTAGAAGAATTTAGGGAGTACATCTTTATACCATACTTCCTGCTTCTACATTGCCAAATGAATAATTCTCAACCCCACCAAAGACCAACCCTGGAAGATATAATGAAAGACCACTGAGTCAACATTGGCCACTCAGAAGAACTAGGGCCATACAACCAGTCACCCTGGGGTGACTTAGACACTCAGGTAGCCCAAATAATGAAGAACATGAGACATGAGCAGCATAAGATACAGGAGTCACTCAGAGAAAAAACAAATAACAATATCATGGGCATTTACCTAATACTAGGTAGCATGAAAACCAAAATTTCTGGCTGCAAGATCAAGGTAAGGCCCTGGCACTCCCCTGACCCCAGTATCAGTCTTTCTCCAACCCAGGGGATTCAGGCATCAGGGCAGAAAGGCAGAGACCCTGGATTCCATAGTCAAGGATGCCTACTCCCCCGGGAAGCCTGGAAGGGAAGACCACCACTCCCTCGGACAGCATGGAAGCAAGGAGGATGACCATTCCCCCTGACAGCCTAGAAGCGAAGATGGCCATTCACCCAGCCAGCCGAGAGGCAAGGATGACCATTCTCCCAGCCAGCATGGAAGTGAGGACAACCATTCACCCAGCCAGCCTAGAAGCGAGGTCCACTATTCACCAGCCAGAGTTCACGTGAGGAAAATCATTCACCCAGCCAGCGGGGAAGTGAGGAATTCCATTCCCTCATCCAGCATGGAAGCAAGGACCACAACTCCTCTATGCAGACGAGAATCAAGGACTGCCACTCCCTCCCCACCTCCACTTCACCGAGTCCAGCTCTCCAGTGTGACTCTGGGGGGTTTCCCCACCACTCACAGCAGCAACAGCACCAGCACCAGCACCAGCTCTGGTGGTGGAGCCCCAGAGGGAAGGAACCATTAATCAAAACTGCCTTCAAGCTGGGCAGCCTGATGGGAGGACCCTTGCCTCTTCCTCTGGCCATAGCCAAGGCCAACAGGGGTGGCTAGAAGGATCGTCAGGTCTTTTTTAAGATTCCTATGCTGTAGGCCATCCACTGACATGCAGCATCCCAAAAGGACAGGAGTGAAGCCAATATAATTTTTTACAATAGTGGACAACAAAGCAGACCACAGTCAAAGGTGCCTGGGAAATCAAGCAGCACTCTCTATATTTCAAATGTTGAACTTAAAAGATGCTGAGCTCTAGGGAGATAGGCCCTGTGGTCTGGGAAATTAGCCAGAGGCTGGACACAACCAGCTGCAGGTGAGAGGAGTGCCAGAAATACACGCAGTGTATGCAAGATGACAGGACCTGGTCCAGGGGACCATGGAGGTGTGCAAACTGCCCAAGAGTTCTCTGTATGGGATTCACATTAGGAGGGTATCCAGCATCTCCATGGCCTTCAGAAGCATCTGATCCAAAATATCTTCTGAGCTTGGAAGACTGCCTGGAGTCCCCTGGAGGTCATGAGGAGAAGCTGCCCTCCCTGTGAATCCACCCCTCAGCCCCCACCTGAATGAAACTTCACAGACTGGAATTGTTTTTCTTGGGGCCTTTTTTCACTTATTTATGCATGTATTGCTGATTCTGGTATATATCCTGACAAGGGATCAAACCAACAAGGCATACTGGGACAACACTAACCAACTGAAATACCTAGCCAGGGTCTAATAGATTTTTATTGAGTTTCTGTCTTCGAGGATATGTAAGAAGTGGACTCCTTGGGGGATATAAATAGGCAAAGATTGTTCTTTCTGAGTTCAAATACAACGTGTTTCATGTATACATATACCTGTGTACTATACATATATTTGTATAAACACATATAGATATAGCTACAGATATAGAAAAATGAAAAGCACAAAATAAATACCATGACATTCAAAAGCTTTATATAATCAGTCTAGCTATGTGAAAATGCTTACAAATATTTAAAGTTCACATTTTTGGGAAACAATATGCAGAGCCACTTAATGACTTAAAATCCCTAGTATTCCATGCATTTAATTGGATAAAAATAAAAAGTTTGATGATACCAAGTACATATCCTATATGATAAAAGGCTAATATGCAAATAGACCAAACGGGGTGGAACAGCTAACAACCAAACAACCAGTAGCTATGATGTGTGCTGACCACCAGGGGGCGCGTGTGGAACATGGCAGGTGTCAGCAGCAGGCGGCAGAGCACAGAACATGACTGGTGTCAGCCGTGGTGGGATGGTGGAACAGGTGAGAGGGGGCACCAGACCAAGGCAGGGCGCTTGTCACTGTCATCGGGGCGAGCCTCTGGTGGTTACAGAAAATTCTTTGCTCCCAAGGCAGGGCACTTGTCGCTGTCATCGGGGCGAGCCTCTGGTGGTTACAGAAAATTCTTTGCTACCGCGCACCACAGTCCCACCCAATGCTTGCACCTGCTGCGAGTGCCGGAGCCGCCTCTCGCACCCACTGCTGTCACCATCCCCACTCACACCTGCACCTGGAGCCACCACTCACACCCGCTGACAGTGCCAGCCCCACTCGCACCTACTGCAGGAAACAGAGCCACTGCTCGCAACCACTCCCAGCGCCCAGCACCAGTCCTGATCGCTCGGCGCCATCAGCAGGTGTGAGCAGTGGCTTCAGCCCCAATAGCCCCTCTGGAGCAGGGGGAGGTTGAGAAGCCCTGAGGGGCAATCGGGGCAGCAGTTGTCACTTGCAACTACTAACAGGGCCTGCCCCACTCACATCTGCTGCTGGTGCTGGCCTCAATCACTCCACGATGTGAGCGGGTGCAAGCGGGGCTGGTGGGGCTGGTGCTGTCAGCACGTGGAGTGGCAGTGGCGGGAGCAGGTCTGATGGCAGATAGGGAACTGGGGCGTGGTGGGAGGGGCCTGGCAAAGGCGTGGAGGATGGGCCAAGACCTGCCCCTGTGCCTATTGCAGCCTCGTGGCCCACAGTTCCTTTCAAGATGCACAAATTCATGCCCTGGGCCTCTAGTCATTATATGAATTGTTGAGGAATCATAAACTCTATTGGTGAGCAGATGGCTTTGCACAGCTGATTGGCAAAACAAATTTTGCTTTATCTATTAAACTTGCTGATACATGATTTATTAGTACATACCTTAAAGAAACTCTTCATATTGACAGAAAATTCAATGTATAAGAGTTTTTATTATAACATTATTTACATAACAAAATGAATAAAACTACATGAATGGGTATCAAATATTTGGCTCAAATTGGTGATGTGGAAAATGGACAATATTGAACACTCGTCAATCTCATACTCTTAAAAAAAGAGCATTTTTGTTTGGGGTAGTGGGATTGCTGTACTAGAGTATAAGGGAGCAGAGTCTTGGTGTGAATATTTCATAATATAGGTGTCTCTCAAGAAGTATGTGTCTGGATATATGAAACTGATAATAATTATTTCTTCTATATTCAGGCTCTGCTATGTCGACTACTTTCAAGTCTGTTAAATTCTTGTCAAGAAGTGGCGGGGTGTTTGAAAAGTGATGAGCAGGTAGAATGTTGCATGTATGGAAATGGTTCTCAGGAGGTTATTTTTACAAAAGCTTGTGGATCAGCAATTGCTATAGTCCTGACTGTGTCTACTCATCTGTATTTTTGTACTACTGATTTTTCCTCACTGATCTTCAGAGGGTTCCAATTACTTACTGCTTCTTGAACTCAAAATCAATTGGAAAAGTTGAAATAAGTCTTACTTAAGTAAGGTTCATTCATTCTTAAATTCCACTTATCAGAAAAATGGGCTCTTTATTTATTTCTTCAACTAAGTAGCCGTGATAACCAAAGAATGACATCATTCTTTAAAATATAGGTGAGCAGGGGGCAAGAGCATATAATGGAGTCAAGACAGTCTCTTCAATAAATGGTGCTGGGAAAATTGAATAGATACATGCAAAAAAATGAAACTAGGCCATCAACTTATGCCATATACAAGAATAAACTCAAAAGAATAAAATATTTAATACCCTAACTGGTTTGGCTCATTGAATAGAGCATCGGCCTGCAAACTGAAAGATCCCAGGTTTGATTCCAGTCAAGGGCACATGCCCAGGTTGTGGGCTCGATCCCCAGTAGGGGACTTGCAGGAGGCAGCCAATCCATGATTCTCTCTCATCATGTATGTTTCTTTCTCTCTCTCCCTCTTCCTTCCTCTCTGAAATCAATAAAAATATATTTTTTAAAAGAAGGATAAAATACTTAAATGTAAGATGTGAAACCATAAGAATTCTAGAAGAAACCATAGGCAGCAAAATTTCAGACATCTCATGTAGAAATATGTTTGCTGATATATATCCTAGGGCAAGGGAAACTAAAGAGAAAATAAATGGGATTACATCAAAGTTAAAAAACTTCTGCACAGCAAAAAATCATCAACAAAATGAAAAGGGATCCCACTGTATGGGAGAACATATTTGGCAATAATACGTCTGATAAAGGTTTACTATCCAGTATATAGAAGGAACTCATACAACTCAATAAAAGGAACACAATCCAATTAAAAAATGGGCAAAGGACCTAAATAGACACTTTTCCAAAGGGTACACACAGATGGCCAAGAGACATATGAAAAAATGCTCAGTTACTGATCATTAGAGAGATGTAAATTAAAAGGATAATGAGTTATCACCTCACACCTGTCAGAATGGCGACCATCAACAAATCAACAAGTGACAAGTGGGCAGGGTGATGTGAAGAAAAGGGAACCCTAGTACACTGCTGGTGGGAATACAGACTGATGCAATCATTGTGAAAAACAGTATGGAGTTTCCTCAAAAAATTAAATATGGAACTGCCATTTGACTAAGTGATCTCACTACTAGGAATATATCCTAAGAGAGTAGAAACATCAATCAGAAAGAATATATGTGCCCTTATGTTCATAACAGTGAAATTTAAATAGTTAAGATCTGGAAACAGCCCAGGTGCCCATCAGTAGAAGAGTGGATGAAAAAGCTGTGGTGCATTTACACCATAGAATACTATGCAGTAGTAAAAAAGAAGGATCTCTTATCCTTTGAGACAGCATGGAGAGGCCTGGATAGTATCATGCTAAGCAAAATAAGCCATTCAGAGAAAGATAATTATAACATGATCTTACTCATATGTGGAATCTAATGAACAAAATAGATCCAGAGACATAGAAGCATGGAACAGACTGTGGAATCTCAGAAGGAAGGCGGAGGTGGGTGGGAAGAGAACAACCAAAGAACTTGTATGCATATATGCATAATCCATGGTCCCAGACAATAGGGTGGTGAAGGCCTGGGGCAAGGGTTTGGGGCTGGGATAGAAGGGGTTAATGGAGGATAAAAGGGGAGCATATGTAATACTTTCAACAATAAAGATTAAAAGTAAAATATATATATATATAGTTGTAAATAGTGAAAATTGATCTAATGCAATCTCAAAACTATACTTCTTGAATATTTTAATTAATCTTGACAGTAATCTTTCAAAAGATATCTCTCCCATACACTGTTGCAGGATGATTCTCATGTACATTAATTATGATAATTATTTTGTAAGCAATTGGTTAATTGCTTGTTTGAATTATATTTAATACAGAGGCTCTGAACAATGCCCTTGCTTTTGGGGTTTATGTAGCTTACACCATCTGAGTACAGGTCAAACTATGCCACTGGGAATTTTTTATTCTATTGAAAATTTGTCAAGTAATTTAAATGTAAAAATAAAAGACAAATTAAATAATTTTCTTACCAAAGTATATGTATTTTATATATAATTTATTTTCTAAACTTAAATAAAGAAACAGAATTTGAAGAAGAGATATTTGTGTGGTTCTTTTGTCTGACTTCTTAGGGTCATTTATATATGTTTATTTTTAAATATAATGTTTAACAACATTTGTTGTTTTCAATTTGTCTCATAAATACACCTAACTATATGACTCTACTTGTCCCATAACATGTTTGCATAGATGTGACATTTCTTATTTTTTTTATCCCACAGTGAATTTGGGGGATTAAAGAAATAAATGAAATGCAGTTTAGAGATTACTTGATTGTGATTGTATGCACACCCTATCACACTCTATGAAAGCAGATGAGTGTATTTTTAAACATTCTCTGAGCTACCTGTCAAACTTAATTTGTGTCAATTATACTGCTGTGGATCTATACTTTCAAGGTGGAGAATCATACGTGCATTTTAGTTTTTCAGTACTTAGCTTTGCTTTATGGAAGAGTATTTTTCTAGCTTATTTGCTTTCTAACTGCTGGAAGTTGTTTTACCTTGACCCATACACCATATGAATAAAAATGTAGCTTTTTAACATAGAATAACTTCCTAATACCTTATCTTTCTAGCCTCTTTCTATCATGAAAGTACAGTGCCCAAAAAGGGTGGTTTTTTTTCTCAGCATAACATCACTCATTCTAAAAAGAAGCAGGATTTCTAAGAAGGTTGAGATACCACTCTATGAAGAACACTTGATTAAGAATTCTTCACATTTGAGATTGGGAAAAGTATTATTTTGGGTCTGAAGTATCACCCATTTACACGTGTCAAAAGAGACCACTGCTGCACTCATTAGTCAAATTTTTGGAGCCATCTGCCCACACTGTGGGATATACTATAGCCAGAATGGGAACTGCAGGTGCTTGAGAAAATGCCAGAAGTGGTCTTAGTCAACGTAATTCATTGGTTGGTAGAGAGAGAATACTCTGACTTAAAGGATATAGAAATTGAAAACTAAAAAAGTTGTTGCCCTCTAAAAGAGTGCAGTGTATCCCAGAGTTCTTGTACTTGTCTTTGAACCCATAGGATTTGCATCTCTCTCTCTTCAAAGTGTCAATAAGTCTGTATTCTGTTTTGTTAAAAAAAAAAGTATTATATTTGTTGGATACTGCTACAAATGATATCCTATGTATCTCTGACTAAACTGACTATATAATAAGAGTAAAAGCAAATTTTGGGAAAAGCACATTATATTGATACCCCAAATGGCAAGCTGGAACTCTAATTGTGGATTCTTGTTCTATGAAGTTTGAAGAATAAATTTTGTGGACTAAAAGATTTTAAGCCAAAGCGAGGAAGATTATTGCAAGCATATACAAACTTCTCCCTGGGTAGGGGTCCCCAAATGGGGAACCTCTGAGGACAGGTCTCCAAAATGGGAAAAAAACCTACTCTCTTTTCTGAAATAGGAAAACCTATTCCAGTGAGTCTCTTTGTCTATGGGTTTATTAATGCTGGAAGCTCTTTGTCTGTACATGCCACTTCCTAATTGGACCCTTCCTTATTTTATGTCCCCTGAGCTTTTCCTAGTTGGACAATTTCCCCCTTTTCCCAGAATGGTTACCAGTTTCAAAGCTCACCCTGTGCTTCCCCCCTTCTTCTTCCCCTAATCATATAACATTCCTGCGTCCTCTCTGTATATAAGATAAATAATCTGGTGGCTTGGAGACGTATGCATTCCTCTCCCATGGACCCTTACCTTAAAACTGCCTTTCCTGTCTCTACTCCTTTCAACGTCTTTTAGGCTTGTTGCCTGGTTTTACTAAATGCAATAGGTTTTCTTTTAGTCTTTCAATACATGTATTTATTTTTAGAATTGCTTAAAGAATCATCTATGTCAACTAATTAAAAATATTACTAGCAGAGAAACTTATATAGATTGGCATTATTAACAATTAGCCTCAATTTAGTCCTAGATTTTAGTTATACAACATTCTTGAAAGGAAATATGTCAACATATTTAGCACTTTTCCCCTATAATTAATTATTCCAGATTATTTTAATAGCTTAGAAGGATATCTTAGTTTTATTCATTTACATTAAATTAGTTCATCAAGTAGTATCATGCCAATCTAAACCTTAGGGATTATTACCATCTTAAAATTAGAAAAGTAGATAAGGCTATAAGTTCAGTGAAATATATTACATGGCATTTTCTAAGTGATTCACTCTATCCCTTAATCTTTTAGAATAAGAGTTTTGTTATTATTGTTTTCTTCACTATTTTCTGCCTTGATACTGATTTGAGAACTAAAAGGGATGCATATATAAAATATAGGACATTGTTTTCTAGATCTTAGTACCTACTAAAGTTAAATAGTGGATAATTATATATTAAAAAATTATAAAAGTTTGCAAGAAATAAATATAAGTGTATATTTAATACTAGAGGCCCGGTGCACAAAATTCGTGCACGGGGGGGGGACGGGGGACGGGGGACAGGGCGGGGTTCCTCAGCCCGGCCTACAACCTCTCCAATCCGGGACCCCTCAGGGGATGTCCACAGGGATCAGGCCTAAACCAGCAGTCGGACATGCATCTCACAACCCGGGACCACTGGCCCCTAACTGCTTGCCTGCCTGCCTGCCTGATTGCCCCTAAACACCTCTGCCTGCCTGCCTGATTGCCCCTAACCGCCTCTAGACAAGTCAACCAAACATAAATTCAGTAGAGAAATATCAGAATTAAATGAAACACTAGATGAAATGGGTATAATTTACATTTAGAGAACATTTTTTCCCAGAACATCAGGTTATACATTCTTCACCAGTGCACATGGAACATTCTTAAGGATAGACCATATGTTGGGTCACAAAACTAACATCAACAAATTCAAAAAAGATTGAAATTATACCAAACATATTTTCTGACAATAATGTCTTGAAATTAGAAAGAAACTGCAAATAGAAAGTAAAGAAACCCACAAAAACATAGAGATTAAACAACACACTACTAAAAAAATGTTTCAGTTTTTCACCATTGAGTATGATATTAGCTGAGGGTTTATCACATATGGCATTTCTTTGGTTATTTGAAAAGATTAATAAAATTGACAAATCCTTGCCTAGACTCACTAAGGAAAAAACAGAAAAGATCCATAAAGACAAAATCAGAAATGAGGGAGGAGAAGTCATCATAGACATCACAGATATGCAAAGGATCATACTAGAATATTATGAAAGACTACATGCCACCAAATTCAATAACCTAAAGAAATGGATAAGTTCCTAAAAATATATAATAGGTTATAAAATATATAACCTTCCTAGAATAAATAATGAAGAATTGAAAAATATAAATAAACCAATCGGCAGTGAGGAAATTAAAACAATCATCAAAAACCTCCCAAAAAATAAAACTCCAGGACCAGGTGATTTCACCAGTGAATTCTATCCAATGTTCAATTAAAACCTATCTTTCTCAAACTTTTCCAAAAATTGAAGAAGAGGCAATACTTCCTAACACATTCTATGAGGCCAATTTAACTCTGATACCAAAATCTAGCAATGATCACACACACACACACACACACACACACACACACACACACACACACACAACTACAGATCAATATTTCTAATTAATACAAATGCAAAAATCCTAAACAAAATACTAGCAAATGGAATACAACAGTACACCCCCAAAATAATACATCATCATCATGTGGTGTTCATTCAAGGGGCATAAGAATGGTTCAACATATCAAAATCAATCAATATAATACACCACATTAACAAAAGAGAGGATAAAAAGCATATTGTTTTATCAATAGATGCAGAAAAAAGCATTTGCTAAGATACAACATCCACTAATTATTAAAACACTCAATAAAGTAGGAATAGATGAATAGTACCTCGACATAATAAAGGCCATATGTGATAAACCCTCAGCTAAAATACTCAATGGTGAAAAACTGAAGGCTTTTCCTCTAAGATCAGGACAAGATAATGATGTCCATTCTTATTACTCTTATTCAAGATAGTGCTGGAAGTCCTAGAGAGAGCAATAAGGCAAGATAAATAAAAGGCATCCAAATAGAGTAGGAAGAAGTAAAACTGTCATTTTTTGCAGATTACATGATTCTGTATATAGAAAACCTTAACAATTCCATAAAAAAATATTAGAAACAATAAACAAATATATTTAAGTTGCATAATACAAAATATATTGCCTTGCTATGTTCTAAAAACAAAACTTTAGAAAAAAAATTGGAAAAAAAACACACCACACAATTCCTTTTGCAATTGCAACAACAAGAATAAAATTCCTAGGAATTAACTTAACAAAGAACATGAAAGACCTATATACTGAAAATTACAAAGCATTATTAAAATAGATTGAAAAAGGCACAACAAAACTTTAAAAAACATCCTGTGTCTATGGATTGGCAGAATCAACATACTTAAAATAGCCATATTACCCAAAGCAATATACAGATTTTATGCAATCCCCTTCAAAATCCCAATGTAATTTTTAACAAAAATAGAATGAGAAGTCATCACAAAACACCCCAAATACCCAAATTAATCCTGATAAAAAAGAACGAAGCTGAAGGAATCATACTACCTGACTTCAAATTGGAATACAGAGCTACAATAATTAAAATACCGTGGTATTGGCAGAGAAACAGACACAGAGATCAATGGAACAGGACAAAGATCCCAGCTATAAAACCACATGTACTAGTATATGAACAGATAATTTTTGACAAAGGAACCAAAAACACACAAAGGTAGTCTCTTCAATAATTGATGCTGAGAAAACTGGAAAGGGACATGCAAATGAATGAAACTGGATTACAGTTTGTACCAATGTGCAAAACTTAATTCAAAATGGATCAAAGACCTAAATATAAGACCCCAAACAATATGTTACACAGAAGAAAATATGGGTACCAAACTTATGAACTTTGGTTGTAAAGAATATTTTAGGGAAATAAAAGCAAAAATAAATGAATAGGATCATATCACACTAAAAATCTTCTGCACAGCAAAAGAAACTGACAACAAATCAAAGAGGCAGCCAACTAGATGAGATATGATAATTGCAAACATTAGATCCAACAAAGGTTTAATTTACAAAATATATAAAAAAAACTCATAAAACTCAATACCAAACAAACAAACAACCCAATCAAAAAGTGGGCAGCGGACTTGAAAATACACTTCCCCTAAAAAGACTTATGAATAGCCAATAAATATATAAAAAAAGATGTTCAATCTCACTGGCAATTAGGAAAATGTCAATCAACATTACAATGAGATGCCACCTCACACCTGTTAGAGTGGCCATTATCAACAAGATAAGTGATAACAAGTGTTTGAAAGGTTGCGAAAAAGGGAACCCTCATTCATGTTAAGAATAGAGCTAACATATAACTCAGTAATCCCTCTCCTGGGTATATACCCAAAAACTTCAAAAACATGTATTCACAAAGCTATATGCATCCCTATGTTCACTGCAGCATTATTCACTGTGAGCAAGACATGAAAACAACCAAAGTATCCTGTGATAGAGGACTGTATAAAGAATATGTGGTACACTAGAGGTCCAGCGCATGATTGAAATCACACAAGGAGGCGCCCTGCCTCCCGCCGTGCAAGGAGGCACCTTGCAGGCGGCTGGAACCCACACCTGACTCGCACAGCACTGGGCCACCACAAGAGTCAGGCCAGACCAGCACCTCAAGCAGTTGGGACCTGCACCTGACTTCCACCCCAGGCATCCTCTACCTCCTGCCTGTGTCCACTCCGGAGCTATCCAAGCTGGCACAGCAGCTCTGCCAGTCCCAGGCCCCCTTGGCTCCCCTGCCTGTGCTGCTCCAGGCCGCTGGAGCCACTGCGCCGGCTCAGGCAGACCCCCTTGTCTCTGCCTCTGTCTCCACTCTGGGCCTCACCTGCACCTGCAACCTCCTCTTGTCCTGTCGTGACCAGTTATGGCATCCTGGCCTAATTTGCATATTACCTCTTAATATAAATATATAGACTAGAGGCCTGGTGCATGAAATTCATGCACTGGGGAGGTGGGTGTCTCTCAGCCCAGCCTGCACTCTCTCCAATCTGGGACCCCCTCAGGAGATGTCTGACCTAAACCGGCAGTCGGACATCCCTTTCACAATCCAGGACTGCTGGCTCCCAACCACTCGCCTACCTGCCTGCCTGATTGACCCTAACCACTTCTGCCTGTCAGCCTGATTACCCCCTAACCACTCCCCTGCCACCCTGATCAATGCCTAACTGCTCCTCTGCCGGCCGATTGCCCCCAACTGCCCTCCCCTGCTGGCCCAGTTGCCTCCAACTGCCCTCCCCTACTGGCCTGGTCGCCCCTAACTTCCTTCACCCGCTGGCTTGGTCCCCCTCAAACTGCCGTCCCCTTCAGGCCTGGTCACACCCAACTGCCCTCTCCTGCAGGCCTGGTCCCCCAACTGCCCTCCCCTGCCTGCCATCTTGTGACCACATGGGGGCAGCCATCTTGTGCGAGGGTGTGACAGTCAATTTGCATATTACCTCTTTATTATATAGGATATGCACAATGGAATACTACCCAGATGTAAGAAAGGATGAAATAGTGTCATTTGCAACAACATGGATGGACCTTGAGAACATTATGCTAAGTGAAACAAGTCAGTTAAGAAAAGCTAAGAACCATATGATTCCACTCATATGTGGGATATAAACCTGAAAACTCATGAACACAAACTGCAGTGTGGTGGTTCCCAGAGGGATATGGGGTTGGAGGAGGCAGAAGAGGGTCTTAATATAAGGTGACACGAGAAGATATTACTTTTTGGTGGTGGGCACATGGCTGTAGTACATTTATCTTGGAATTAAATATCGACTCCTGGAAACATATTGTCTCGTGTTTAACAAAGTCACCCCTAATTAATCAATATAAAATAAAAATAATATAGTATTCTTAAAGTTTAACTAATAAATTACTTACTTATTTAATATACATTTTATATCATAATTTCTTTCATATTCTTTTCTTGTTTTTATTCATAGTTTGTTATTTTTTATATATTCTTATAAAATTATTTAGAATAACGAAAAAAGAGCTTATCAAAAATCAAACTTGTTAGAACATTATTCTACTCACCTCTCCACTCTTTTTCTCTTTTTTCTTTTAC
>NW_005871487.1:365993-367728 GCF_000147115.1 Myotis lucifugus
AGATATGACTGACAGTCATATGAGTCATAGTCTTGGGGGAAAATAGAAAAGTGTGACTCTTTATTCAAACCTATTATTCTAAAGGTCTTGATATGAATACACATATTTTGAAAACCAGATTGATAAGCAGAGTATAAAGGCAAGTAATACAAAATGATGATGTTCAAGCTTAACACTTGTGAGACTGTGTTTTTATACTTCTCCAGAATGAGAGCTTGTGGAGCAAATTTTACTGAAACTTAGAGCCTAGGTTCCCTAAAATTTAATTTATGACTGATAAATGTGGGCTCCAGAGAGATTTATTTTTTAAATATATTTTTATTGATTTCAGTGAGGAAAGAAGAAGAGATATAGAAACATCAATAATAACAGAGAATCATTGATTGGCTGCCTCCTGGATGCCCCACACTGGGGATCGAGCCCGCAACCTGAGCATGTGCCCAAACCATGACTTCCTGGTTCATAGGTCAATGCTCAACCACTGAGCCGTGCTAGCTGGGTGAGATTTACTTTCTTAGAGGAATATTTCTGGAGAGAATTAGATTTTGGACCATGAGACTCTATGAATTACAGAACTAGTGATATTAGTCATATATTTCTATAAGAGAAATGTACTAACAATCCAAAAGATTACAATAACAACTGAAAATTGTTCAAGCAGACTCTTTTGGATAGTGAGGAAGGACAACTACTCTTTCTCATGTATAAACACCTAAATACATTTTATTAGGTTTCTTTGCCAACAATAAAGAACTCATACATGGCATTCACTGGGTGGCTCATTTTGTTGGAGTGGCTCAGTTGGTTTCAAATTTGATTCCCAGTTAGGACACATATCTAGTTTGTGGGTCTTATCTCAAGAGCTGAATAGGAGGCAATGGATTGATGTTCCCCTCTCACATCAATGTTTCACTCTCTCTCTCTTACTCTCCCTCTCTGAAATACATAGCCTAGGGGGGTGAGGATTAAAAAGAAAAGAAACCCTACATCAGCGGTTCTCAACCTGTGGGTCACGACCCCTTTGGGGGTCAAACGACCCTTTCACAGGGGTTGCCTAAGACCATGGGAAAACACATATAATTACATATTGTTTTTGTGATTAATCACTATGCTTTAATTATGTTCAATTTGTAACAATGAAAATACATCCTGCATATCAGATATTTACATTATGATTCATAACAGTAGCAAAATTACAGTTATGAAGTAGCAACGAAAATAATTTTATGGTTGGGGGGTCACCACAACATGAGGAACTGCATTAAAGGGGTCGCGGCATTAGGAAGGTTGAGAACCACTGCCCTACATGGACTGTAACAGCTGTCTTTCATTGTCTCAGGGTAAGAATTTGGGTACAGAGGAAAAACATAGTTATTTTTTTTGTATTAAGTAAATAATAACCTACTATGTACCAGAAAAGTTGTGTGTGCACTCAAAATATTATCAATAAGTAAAGACACTAAAAAGTTAAAACCAATATCTTACAAAAGGTTTAACTGTCAAAACTGCCTTTGGAACTTATAAACAGCAAACATACTAGAAATTGGTTTGGTTTTGGGGGGAATTATAATCTCAAAGAAACGCTATCCTGGTCTGAAACACATTGAAATGATTAAATGTTTAATAGAACACAAGTTCTACTAATTTCAATTAATAAGAAGTTTGCTGGTAAAACTGTAAAGCCCTCAGGGAGCATGTTCTCTCCAATGCCCAGCCCACATATGGGCACAGATAA
>NW_005871487.1:368238-377080 GCF_000147115.1 Myotis lucifugus
AGATGGTGGTATTGGCCAACTCAGGACTCACCACCTCTCACAACAACATCCAAATTACACCTAAAATACAGAACAACCATCTTTCAGAACCACATGAAATATAACTGAATGGAAGTCCTACAACTACCGGCATTAAAGAAGCACATCAAGACTGGTAGGAAGGGTGAAGATGCAGGGTGGAATCACAGAACCAGCTGGTCCCACACTCACCAGGGATATCTTGGTTGTGGACGTTTCCCTGAGGAGTGTGGGATCCCATCCCAGGGTTTAATACTAGAAAAAAAGTCCCCACAACTTGTGGCTATAAAAACCAGCAAGGATATGGCTGTGTGACATGGAAACTGCTTGGCCCCAGGCAGTTCCTCTTAAAGGGCCAGTGCACAAACTTAATTGGACTTACTCCTTCTGAGATTCAGCAATGGGGCAGCAGCTTGAGAGGAATCTGAGACACTCAGGGAGAAAATAACTTGCATGGAATCAGGTTGAGAGCTGGAGGGGCAGCTTTCTCCCAGACAGAAGTGCTGTCAGAGGTCGTTGTTCCTTTGCTGAGCCCTCCCTGCCACAGAGCTAGCAGGCAGGACACTATGTCTGATTCTCCATCAAACTGGCTCACACTTTTCACCCTGCCCTAGTGACTCCCTGAGACCCCGTCCATCCTTACTTGCAGGCTCATTCAACTCATTTTCAGTGGCTTTTCCATACAATTGGCCTCCCTTGCCACAAGCTTAAGGCTTTCCTAAAATCTCTCAAACAAGCAGCAGCTGGCCCCAGCATGTCCTGTTCCTCTCAATAACTGGCCCCAGGCCTAGCACTAGTGGCAGCCCACCTTGATTTATAGTTTGGCCTCTCCTGAGAACCTCCAAGCTTAACACAAATATCATCCCAGGACAGGCACATGCAGTGGTTAACTTTGCACCTCCTTGGAGCCTCCAGAGCCAGTGCACCTGGTGGTCAGCTTCAACCATGACAGATTACAACCCTACTAAGAGGGTTAACTTGAAATGTAGGCAGATAGAGCAGGGGTCCAGTGGAAAATAAAGGCAAGTGGAACACAGGCAGGGGCAGACATGGCAGTTTGTGCCAGCCTAACCACAGGAACCAACCATGTAGAAATAACAAAATATATTTGGACTCAAAGTGGGAGGCATGGGAAAACAAGGGAGGACCTATAGCAAAAAGATGTAGGAAGGCATAGAAACAGAAAAAGTTCAGCATAGGAACAGAAAACAACACATAGAAACAGGAAAAGTTCAGGTTCATTGCTGGGCAAAAACAATTGAGGGAATCAATCAGGTGACAACACAGGTAGATATAGAACAGGCTTGTGGCAAATATATACACCTGGACTACAAGGCTTTAACAGGAAGCCCACTATTGGGTCCCCCTCCCCATGCTGGGAGCCTGAATATGATTGTAATAAATTTTCTACACTTTTGCATAAATCTTCTGGTTCACAGAGCTCATTCTTTGATGTCTCCATACACAACCCCAGGAATATACCTTGGCTCACCATTCTGGTCATCACTACCACCTCTATGAGTGACACATTCAATGGTCAAACTTGGTAAGCACTAAAGTCCCCCTGAAGCAAGTCCTATTCCATAGGGTTGGCTCCTGTACAGTAGCTCTTCCACTGCACTCACACCTGATCCACACAACCAATTGGCTTGGAGGTCAGTCCCTCCCAGTGTCATCAACATCATACAAGGCTCAGCTACAATAGTACAGTACACACAGCTTACACAAGGGCACACCTGAAGTTCCCAGCTCAGGTGACTGGGGAGGCTGAGCCACTGGGCCCTACAGGACACCTACTACACAAGGCCACTCTACCAAGTCTGAAAGACATAGTAGAGCTACCTAATACATAGAAACAAACACAGGGAAATATAAAAAGTGCAGAGACAGAGAAACACATCACAAATGAAAGAACAGACTAAATCTCCAGAAAAAGAGCTAAATGAAATGGAAGCAAGAAAACTACCAGATGCAGAGTTCAAAAACAATGGTTATAAAAATGCTCAAGAAACTTTCTGAGAACTTCTAACTTATAGTAAATCAACAGTAGAGTAGAAGATACTGAAAATCAAATAAGAAATTTGGAATATAAGGAAGCAAAAAATGCCCAATCGGAACAGCAAAAAGAAAAAAAAAAGAATTCAAAATCATGAAGATAGTATAAGGAGCCTCTAGGACAACTTCAAGCATACCAGAACATTTGAATCATGGGGATGCCAAAAGGAGAAGAGAGGAAGCAAGAAATTAAAAACAAACTTGAAAAAATGACAGAAAACTTCCCTTATATGGTGAAAAAAATAGACATATAAGTCCAGGAAGCACAAAGAGTCCAAAACAAGATGAACCCAAAGAGGCCCACACTGATACACATCATAATTAAAATGACAATGGTTAAAGACAAAGAGAGAATCTTTAAAGCAGAAAGAGAAAAGCAGTTAGTTACAAGGTAGCACTCATATTACTGTCAGCTGAGTTCTCAACAGAAACTTTGCAGGCCAAAAGCGAATAGCAAGAAATATTCAAAGTGATTAAAAGCAAGGACCTACAAACAAGATTATTCTACCAAGCAAAGCTATCATTTAAAATTGGAGGTCAGATAAAGTGCTTTTTAGAAAAGGAAAAGCTAAAAGAGTTCATCACCAAACTAGTATTACATGAAATGTTAAAGGGTCTTTTGGAAGAAGGAAAAGAAGAAGAAGAAGAAGAAAAGAAGAAGAAGAAGAAGAAGAAGAAGAAGAAGAAGAAGAAGAAGAAGAAGAAGAAGAAGAAGAAAAAAGGAGAAAATAAAATGACAATAAATGCATATATATCAATAATTGAATCTAAAAATCAAATAAACAAACAAGCAGAACAGAAACAGACTCATAGATTCTGTTCTCTAAAGACAACTGACAATGGCATACTCAAGAGTCAAACAGCAGCAAATGGAAGTGGTAAAAGATACACCTGTGAGCAAAGAATTTTCAGTAACTACCAGAGGCTCGCCCCGAAGACAGCAACACAGCAACTGGTACACCACCTTGGTCTGGTGCCCTCACTCATTTGCTCCACCATCCTGCTGTGGCTGACACCTGCCATGTTCCACGCACACCCCCTGCTGGTCAGTGCACATCATAGAGATTGTTGGGTCAGTTGTTTGGTTGTTCTGGTTGTTCCACCTTTCAGTATATTTGCGTATTAGCCTTTTACTATATAGGATTACATTAATCTATGGTGAAAGCTCTTTCCTTGAAAATGCCTTCTACCTAAAATATTTTAGGCACTTATGGGGAAGTTCAAAGGTTTTTTCCTAAGTCTTGTTTCTTAAAATTAAATAGCTGAAAATAATCAATATTTCAGACATGTTTTGGGGTGGCAAACTTCATTGCCCTCCAGTACTTATATAACACTAGAAGCCTGGTGCATGAATTCATGCACCAGGGGGGTCCCTCAGCCTGGCCTGAGGGAATCGGGCTAAAGCAGGCTCTCTGACATCCCCTGAGGGGTCCCAGTTTTGTGAGAAGGGGGCAGGGCCAGGCCAAAGGGACTCAACGGGTGCACAATCAGGGCCAGGGAGGGGGGCAGGAGGTTGGCCAGTTGGGAAGGGGACTGAGGGAGGCTCCGGGGCATGTCCAGCCCATCTTGTTCAGTCCTGATTGGCCAGACCCCAGCAGCAAGCTAACATGGACTGGGCAAGATGGGCTGGACACACCCTGGAGCCAACATCATACGGTCCCTCCTCGGCGTCTGCGGAGTGAGCGGGGTCCCTTCAGCAGGTGGGGGTCCCTCGGCCTGGCCTGTGGGGATCTGGCCAAAATAAGGTCTCTGACATCCCCGAGGGGTCCCAGAGTGCAAGAGGGCACTCTGCAAAGTTTCTGTTGTACAGGGTGTGGAACACAAACTCAAGTGTGCAGTAAACCAGATTTGGGTTGACAGTGCCTTAGCAACAACAGGACCCACGGCTGATGGTGGAATCAGGAGGCCCTGCGAGGAACCGGGCTCCCTCCTCTCTGGTTTCGAGGTGCATCACCCAAGAACTGCCACTACCAAGTCACTGCAGCTCCTCAGCTCCTGCATTGAGTGTCTGCCTCCTGGTGGTCAGTGCACGTCATAGCAAACAGTTAAGCGGCCTTAGCATATCATTAGCATATTACGCTTTGATTGGTTGAATGGACGACTGGATGACCAGATACTTAGCATATTAGGCTTTTATTATATAGGATAGTCACAGATACAATGGAACCTCAGTTCTCAAACTTAATTGTTCCGGAAGGCTGAGAAGTGATTTGTTTGAAAATGAAATCATTGTTTCTATTAGAAATAATGTAAATTAAATTAATTCATTCCAGATCCCCAAATGATTCTCTTTTAACCTTTCTCAATTGCCTGTGATCATTGTTTCATGAGCACTTTCACACCCGTGGCAACATCAGCACTCTTGATGGCCTCTTTATTTTTTAAAATTGTGCTACCTTAGAGTTCGCCATGCTATAATCAGTAGCCAGATCAGAAACGAGAACACCTTCATCATACTTTGCAATTATTTCTTTTTTTAAGCTCTATCATTGTTCTCATAACTTTTCTTTTCACTTTGCTGCTATCACTAAACTTTTTAGGCCCCATGGTCACTTACTGTGTGTATTTGGTAATAATAAGCAGCAACAGGTGCGAGTGCCAGGCGAAACAAACAAACATGAAAATATCTGTAGCACAATTTCCTGGGATGTGAACAATGTGAGGCTCAGTGGTAAACTGACTCATACTCTCACATTCTCTTCTTTGTTTGTCGCCTGAGAGATGCATGACTGACCAAAAAAGTACCAGTATGAAAGGTTGTTGGGTCAAGAACAAAAGTTTTGTTTGACAATTAAGACATTTTTTGTGAGCATCTCAGTTGAAAACTAAATTGCTTGAGATGGGAAACATTCAGGAACTGAGGTTTGAGTATAGCTTCTTTACATGGATATGTCTAAAAATGTGGGTAAATGCACAGGTAAGTGTTGGGGAACAGCACTAAAAATAGGTGTCTTATTTTGCTTGTAATCTTGTCACAAGGAGGATTCTTGTTTTGCTTGTCACCACTTATAGCTTACCCTATATTATAAAAACCTAATATGCTAAGTATCTGGTCTTCCTGTCATCCATTCAACCAATCAAAGCATAATATGCTAATGATATGCTAAGGCCACTCAACCGCTCGCTATGACATGCACTGATCACCAGGGTGCAGACAGTCAACTGGTCAACCAGTTGCTATTATGTGCACTGACCAACAGGGGGTAAATGCTCTGACCAGTAGGTTAGCTTGCTGCTGGGGTCCAGCCAATAAAGAGCAGATGGGCCGGACATGTCCTGGAGCCCTCCCATGGTCCTTTCCCGGCTGACACTTTCGCAATTCGGGACCCCTCGCTGGATATTGGAGAGCAGGTTTCAGCCCGATCTCACAGGCCAGGCTGAGGGACCCCACTGGTGCACGAATTCATGTACTGGGCCTCTAATAGTAAATAAGAAGATAGAATCACTGCTTAAACACAAATAATGTTTTTAAGGTTTTTAAAGGTAAGTTTTTTCATAGTTTATAAAGACCTGTGTCATTTTCTTATTGTCTACTATACTTTCATATCAGGAAAAAATATGTTTCTTATTTTAACAACAATTGAAATTAATGTGAATGAAAAATTAATACAACTTTCACAATGAAAATCCAGTTTTGGTAAAACAGAAGATAGCACATCTTCACATTTAAAAGTGTTAGTTAATAAGATTCATTGCCATCATTAATAATAGTTTATTTAAAATGTTATGTTATAGTCAGACAGGTCAAGGCAGCATAAATATATTTATTAATATCTAAGTCAAATAACAATAGCAAATTTGCTTTTTTATATCTTAAAATATTTTCTAGAGAATCTAAGTGTGTCAGAGATTCAAAACTGGGATTCAGTCAACTCTCTGAAAACCCCCTATTAGACTAGCATAATGGAACAGTAGCACTCAGTTGTTGAGCTCCATTTTAAGTGGTACATCTATTATTATAATAATGATTACAAACCATATGGTGTAACCAATAGGGCTGTCTTTAAATACACTAATTACATCAAGAGCAGGCAATAAAACAGGTGCTAAAACAATGTTCTCACACACTGTTTTTCATTTACAGCTCCATAGAAGACCTTTAGTAAAAAGATTAGAATTCCAATCTATTTCCATAGACTCCCATTTGACATTTAAAGATCCTGTATAACTATCCAGACAACACCACTTTAAACAACAAATATGTCATTTGTTAGTAAACCTGAAAATATATTTTAACTGAAAAATGGATGAGGAAAGAACAATCTAAAATAAACAATGTCAATTTTTATTGGAAGATTTAAAGTCTATTTTATCTATTACATGTTGTGCCATTATGCATTTATAGAGTACCCAATTTATTTTATGTTTGGGTAAACTGTAAATAATCCAATAAAAGATAACAATAATGTAAAAGCAAGTGTATAGGGCTAAGGTATAATTTCACAGGTTTCATCAAACAAGTAACTTTGAACAAGCAAATGTACATACATGTTCAACATTTTTTATCTATAAGGAGATTGGTAGATTCAGGTTATTTCTAAGGTCCTCTTCATTCTTAAAATTCTGTTATTCTTATAGTGAATTGACAAGATGCTGTCCTTGACCATGCTTCAGTCAGACTCTTCTAAGCCCTCGTCATTAGACCTTGACCTAGACTCCTATCCTTGCCAGGTCTACATAGCCCAGTTTTAGCAAGAATCTTGCTCAATCAGTTTAGATGGAATCTCTCTACACTTGATATGTGATAACTCTTGATATTTGATCAAATTTCTTGTTCTCCTCCCCCAACCCCATTGAAATTTTATCACTTTGGCTTGCCTGAAGCAAGAATTCTATTAGGTCATCAGGCACAAATTTCCATAGCCTTGATGTCTCCTCTTAGTAATTTTCCATCCCCTGCTACTCTCCACCCACCCATCAGCTCATTAGGTACATATCCCACTTATTTTATTATATTGGAGTTGTCAGTTTGACACTTATCAGATAATCCTAAATCTTCCTACTATTTTTTGTCCTTCAATATCTTTTTTCACATTTGATTATTTATTTTTTAGATCTTTATTGTTGAAAGTATCAAATATGTCTGTCTTTCCCCCCCATTTGATTCCTTCTAGCCTGCCCTTGCCTCCCACCTCAGGCCTTGACCACTCTATTGTCTGGGTCCTTGGGTTTTGCATATATCCAAACAAGTTCTTTGTTGATCTCTTCCCTCCCACCATCCACCCCCACATTCCTTCTTAGGTTCAACAGTCTGTTCCGTGCTTCTATGTCTCTGGATCTATATTGTTCAACATTTATTTTGTCCATTAGATTCAAAAAATGAGGGACATCATCTGATATGTGTCTTTCTCTGACTAGTTAGTTTTGCTTAGCATAATATTCTCCAGGTGCCTCCATGCTGTCTCAAAGGGTAAGAGATTCTTCTTTATTACTATTGGGCATTTGTACTGTTTCCTGTATTGTAAATTGCAGCAGCTCTGAACACAGGGGAACATTCTTTCTGATTGGTGTTTCAGGTTTCTTAGGATATATTCCTAGAAGTGGTATCACTGGGTCAAATGGCAGTTCCATATTTAATTTTTTGAGGAAACTTTATACTGTTTTCCATGAAGGCTGCAGTAGTCTGCATTCCCATAATTAGTGTTTTAGGGTTCCCTTTTCCAGACATCCTTGCAAGTACTTCTCACTTGTTGAGTTGTTGATGATAGCCATTCTGACAGATGTGAGGTGATACCTCATCTTAGTTTTGATTTGCATCTCTCTGATGATCAGTGACTTTGAGCATTTTTTTCATATGTCTCTTGCCATGTGTGTGTCCCCTTTGGACAAGTGTCTATTTAGATCCTTTGTGCATTATTTAATCAGATTGTTTATCTTCCTTTTGTTAAGTTGTATGAGTTTCTTATATATTTTGGATATTAACCCTTTATCAGATGTATCATTCACAAATATGTTCTCCCATACAGTGGGCTCCCTTTTGTTTTGTTGATGGTTTCTTTTACTGTCTTTTGCTGTGCAGAAGCTTTTTATTTTTATGTAGTCCCATTTGCTTATTTTCTTCTTAGTTTCCTTTGCCCTAGAAGATATACCCACACACATATTGCTATGCGAGATGTCTGAAATTTTTCTGCCTATTGTTTCTTCTAGGATTTCAATAGTTTCATAACTTACATTTAAGTCTTTTATCCATTTTGAGTTTATTTTTGTGTATGGTGTAAGTTGGTGGTATAGTTTCATTTTTTTTCATGTATCTATCCAATTTTCCCAACACCATTTATTTTTTTTATAGGCAAGTTTCTCTTCATTTATTAGATATGATTTATCTCTTTTTTTAAATTTTTCCCTTTATTGAATAAGATATTACATATGTGTCCTTATCCCCCCATTGTCCCCTCATACCCCCAATCCTGCCCTCACCCTCACCCCCTGTTGTCCACATCCATCACTTATGTTTATATGCATGCATACAAGTCCTTTGGTTGATCTTTCCCCCTCACCCCCACCTTCCCCTGCTTTCCCTCTGAGTTTTGAGCATCTGATCGATGCTTCTCTGTCTCCACATCTGTTTTTGTTCATCAGTTTACATTGTTCATTATAATCCACAAATGAGTGAGAGCATGTGATATTTATCTTTCTCTAACTGACTTATTTCACTTAGCATAATGCTCTCCAGCTCCATCCATGCTGTTGCAAATGGTAGGAGTTCCTTCCTTTTTACAACTGCATAGTATTCCATTGTGTAGATGTGCCAACACCATTTATTAATGAG